>NW_025972082.1:0-9956 GCF_021869965.1 Rhincodon typus
GAGTTCGGCTAAGCGGATGAGGGTGTCAGTGGAGGGGGACTGGTCGGGCCTGCGGGACAGGAAGAAGCGGAGGGCCTTAAGGCCATCTGCATGGGGAACGCAGGTGTAGAGGGACTGGACGTCCATGGTAAAGATGAGGTGTTGGGGACCGGGGAATTGGAAGTTCTGGAGGATGTTTATGAACACTGTCATTGATATCTGTGGAAGGCATGAGGTCAAGTATGTTTTTACTTCTCATCAGTTCCTTCACCCCTGCCACAGACCAAATCTAGTCGCTCTGTCCTTTAGGACATGTCCAGCTCAATCACTAGTGACGATCATTGTTCCTATGCCAACATTTCTGCTTCAGGCTGGCTCAATGCTCCAGCTGGGCTCAACGGAAGCTAAAGGAACAACACCTGATCTTCCACCTAGATACCTCACAGCCTTCAATTTTAACAATTTCAGAACGTGAACGCCTTCCTCTATTTTCATTAGTCTCCCATAGGCCCCAGGTCCTTTTTTTTCACTGGTTGTCCTTAGCAAAGCTAACCCATTTTCAACCGTTTACAGCTCTCATTAGCATCCTATCCAAATCAGGAATCTTTTGTTCCTACTCATTTTGTTCTCCCTCCATCTCTCTGTCTCTCTCTGGGCTCCTCCCCATGTACCGTCTTCACTCCCCCACCCGCCCCATCATCAGTATTAATGCAACTCTTTCCTAATTATTTTCAGTTCTGGCAAAAGGTCACTGTACTTAAAACATTAAACTCTGTTTTTCTCTATAAAGATGCTGCCAGACCTGTGGAGTTTCTCTAGAAATTTCTATTTACGTTTATGATTTCTTGTATCCTTCGTTCTTTGTTTTTATTACATGAGACAATGCAATGCATAGAAGACTGTTGAAAGTCTGTGTTTTATTCACTCTAGCCCAGCATCATTCTTGAGCCTGGACACATATCTTGACCTGAACAGAGAAGTTCAGGAGATTGATAACATCTCAGGGAACAATTGGTCCAGAAATATTGATCTGTCCAAACATTTGTGCATGATCAAATCATTATTGGCCAACCAGTCATGAGACAACTCAGAGACATTATTAGGCTCTCCAGACTAATGGTGGAGCCCAAACAAAATAGACTATCAGACTATCAATTGAGTTCAAGTTGGCATAAGAGAGTTGTTTAATGTTGATAACATACAAGAAAGTTCAACATGATGAGTGGAAATGTTCAATTCTCTGGCTTTTAAAACAAAATAGTCAGTACCAGTGACAGAGATAAGTGCTGAGTGAGCAGCAGCCTATTGTAAAATGACTGATCCTGTAAAGGTTCACTTCACTAATCAAACAAAAGCAATGGGCAAGTGAAGATGTCCAGTATGACGAACAATTTGAGACCCCCAGAATGAGGAGCCAAACCTAATGATCAAGCAGATTCAAGAGGAGGTCCAGACTATTTCCTAATGGCAGTCAGAAAGCATACATACAGTACACAATTTTCTGACGAAGGGTCTAGGCCCGAAACGTCAGCCTTTCTGCTCCTATGATGCTGCTTAGCCTGCTGTTTTCATCCAGCTCTGCACCTTGTTGACTCTTATACAGTACACATTCCCTTCTTTAGAACACAGCATTCTTGCAATGTTACAACTTTGAGAAAAAAGGTTATATTTACACATGCTAAGTGGATTCAAGTTTATAATAGTTTATTTTTAAAAAATAATTTGGTTTGCAACTATTTTTTCCACACAATGATTCACTGAATCTCGCATGGTGACATTTCTTTATCAAGTGCACCATCCAATAACAGATATAATTTGCAACTATGATGAAGTAACAATCTTATGTATTGATTTAAATGCAAATACAGGTCCTAGTATTATCAGTAACTGAGTCAGAGTCCATTTGCCTGTTGTTATTTGACATTTTCTTATATTCAGAAGGAAGTCTACATACAGTAAGTGACTGTTTAGAAAGGTCAATCTAATTTCCTCAGATTGAAGAGATAATATTGCAGTTAGTTCACAATTCCTTCAGAGAGCCAACACTGCAAACAGCTTCTAGGTTGGTTTTATTATGACTTTCTTTCATTGGCTGTACCTTTTGGGGCATGGAATTATCTGCAAGCTCTTCAAATTAATCTGAATATGCACATCTTGATTATAATTTGAAAACAGCCAATTTTAGATAAGAGCACTTACAGTTCACATATTTTCAGGTTTCTGTGGAAGTTCAGTCAAATAGTTCTCTAAATTTTAAAAATTATGATGATCTCTCATTTGTGATATAATTGAATCTTATGAACTCAGTTTCTTCCATCTCTCAGCCCCCAGAAATCTAAAGTAATTTCAATATACTGGATTGTTGCTTTTTGAAAAAGAAACATAATTTCCTTTGCTTTATGATGAAGGATAAAGATGCAAATTAACTTTTCCGTAACTTCTAATAGTGCTCTTACAGAAAAAGTGATAAGCCTCCTTGAAATCATAGTGATTTTAACAAAGCGTTGCTGACCTCAAACAAATGTACCGTGCGTCATATGTTTAATCCAGGCAGATTTCCTTTTTGTGGCTACATTTCTTTAAAAATCAATTTTAACTGCCCTATTTGCTGTTATATGCCTTTTGTGCAATTGGCTTTCTGAAGGCAGCTACGTATCAATTACAAACGCAAATCACAGCTGATTTGGAATCTGAAATGAAAACAAATAGAATGGCCAAAAGGAATAGCAACGGGGCACATAAAGAAACAAAACAAGTTCCCAGAGGTGGTGTAAATGGCAGTATAACTGTTATTTGAACAAAAGATAAGAGACAAGAAGAAAGAACTAGCAAAAAAATGAGTTCAAGATGCATGAAACAAAAATTTTCCTGGATACAAGGTGTTCAGAGAAGATGGAAAAGGAAGGAAAGGCTGACAGTATTGATGAAAGAGAATGCTGCAGTACTGGAGAGAGAGGATGTCCCAGAGCAGTGATGAATAGAGCGTTTGGCTGTAACTAAGGAACAAAAACAGTGCAATTACATTTAAGACTGTAAGAAATAGGAACAGGACAAGGCTGCTTGGCCCTTGAGCCTGGTCCACCATTCAATAAGATCAAAGCTGATCCAACATTCTTCCCATCTGCTCCTATGATGCTGCTTGGCCTGCTGTGTTCATCCAGCCCTGCACCTTGTTGTCTCGGATTCTCCAGCATCTGCAGTTCCTACTATCTCTCATTCTTCCCATCCACTTTCCTTTCCTTTCACCGTAACCCTTGATCAAGAATCTATCTATCTCAGCGTTAAAATGAACAAGAAATTTGCCTCCACAGCTCTCCTTGGCAAGGAGTTTCAAAGGACTCACAACCCTCTGATAGAAGAAATTCCTCCTCATCTCAGTCTTAAATTGGTGCCCCTTTATTGTAAGACCATACCCTCTGGTCCTAGACTCTCCAATGAGGGGAAACATCCTCTTAGCATTTATCCTGGCAAGCTCTTTAAGAATCCTATAGTTTCAATGAGACTACCTCTCATTCTTTGAAACTCCAGTGAGTAGAGTCCCAACCTGTTTAACCTTTGCTCAGAAGACAATCTCGTTATACCAGGGATCATCCAGTGAACATTCTCTGAACTGCCTCTAATAAAATTATATATTTTTTAAATAAAGGGACAAAAACTACTTACTGTACTCCAGACGTGGTCTCAGAAGCACCTTGTGTAGTTACAGTAAGACTTCCCTACTCTTATACTCCAACCTCCTTGAAATAAGGGTCAACATTCCACTTGCCTTCCTGATTACCTGCTGCACCTGTGTGCTAGCTTTCTGTGTTTCATGCACATATATTCCCAAGTCCCTTTGTGTTGCAGCTTTCTACAGTTTTTCTCCATTTAAATAACACTGTTAGACATGGTGCTTGTTCTCTATTCCAAAATGAACAACTTCACATTTTCCTACATCGTACTCCATTTTCCAACTTTTTGCCCACTTACTTAACCTATTAAGATCTCTCTGTAAAATTTGTATCCCTTTCACAACCTGCCTTTTTACTTATTTCTCTGCAGTCAACTGGCCACGAACTAGTGGGCAAGATAAAGAATCTTAAACTTTCCTTCAGAATTCCTCAAGTTACTTTTCTTGCAGATCGAGGTTGACAGAAAGCGCACAGGCCAGGTTTCTGTACTCAGTAAGAATAATTACTTTGCATAGAATTTCCACATTGTGGAAGCAGGCCATCAAATCTGCACCAACCAACTGAATAGCATCCCACCCAGACCCACTTCCTACTCTATCCCCATAACCCTGTATTTCCCAAGGCTAATCCACCTAACCTACACATCCCTTGGACACTATGGGTAATTTAGCATGGCCAATCCACATAATCTGCACATCTTTGGACTGTGGGAGAAAACCAGAGCAAACCCACGCAGAGATGGAGAGAACATACAAACTCCAAACAGATAGTTGCTGAAGGCTGGAATTGAACTCAGGCCCCTGGCACTGTGAGGCAGCAGTGCTAACCACTGAGCCACCATGCCACCCCTCTTTTTTAAGGTTTAAAAAAAGTCAGGAACACTTTTTTTTATTACAAATACCAAGG
Organism: Rhincodon typus; assembly: GCF_021869965.1. Lineage (NCBI taxonomy): Eukaryota > Metazoa > Chordata > Chondrichthyes > Orectolobiformes > Rhincodontidae > Rhincodon > Rhincodon typus. The sequence goes on from NW_025972082.1 coordinate 4,557, forward strand.
TAAGAAACAATTTGAGCTATCTGCCATTGAGGAATCTTATTACAAACAAATAGATTCTAACTACAGATAAACAATTGCGAATCATCAACATATTACTCTACTAGTTAAAACTCATATTCTCTTATAAATTCTCCTTTGCATACATGCATGTATGCACATACAAGAAAAAACTTGGATGTTATGGGCAGAGGGAAAGACTTGGAAGGCAGTCAGGGAGCCCCATCCACCTGGTTTGCTGAAATGATTCTTGGAATCATAGAATCCCTACAGTGTGGAAACAGGCCCTTTGGCCCAACAAGTCCACACCAAACCTCAGGGCACCCACCCAGACCCATCCCCCTAATCTACACCTCCCTGAACACTACAGGAAATTTAGCATGGCCAATCCACCTAACCTGCACATCTTTGGACTGTGGGAGGAAACCGGAGCACCTGGAGGAAACCCACGCAGACATGGGGAGAATGTGCAAACTCCACACAGACAGTCACCAAGGGTGGAATCAAACCTAGGTCCCTGGCGCTGTGAGGCTGCAGTGCTAACCACTGTGCCACCGTGCTGTGCTGATCAGAATGCTGCCTGCTCAATCTTCCTTCTCCAGATACTTTTGCCTATTTACAGGAGGCACAGAGAGATTGATTCTACTTATACAGATCTTTGACTTATTAATTTAAAATCAGTCACTGAAAAGGGGAACTAAGTTGGTTGTCTTCAGGTTTGAGATGCTTTTTTAGTGCAGAGCATAAAGAGTTCCTTCTCCTCCAGAGGTCCGTTTTGTGCTAAGCTGTTCAGGTACTTAGGACCCAATCATTGGCAGGCAGAAAGCCTTTACCATCAATAACTAGTCACTAGATAACAGACCAATGAGCTATTTGCTGTTAGCCAAAGCTCCATTCATACATATGACTTGTTTCCAGTTTGCCTGCAAAATAGGTTTCCAGGACTGCTTGAAAGAGCAGCTGTGTAAACAGCACTGAAAATGAGTGTCAGGTTTTGTGTTTTTAAAATGTAAAGCAATCCTTCAACAATCCTTGTTTTTGAAAATAATTCTCTTCAGTCCATAATCAAAAATGTGGAAAAATAAATTATATTGTTTTTAAAGTATGAATTGCTTGACTGTGTGAGCAGATTCAGTAATAAATTTCAACAGGAATTTGGATCTGTACTTACAGACATAGAGTCATAGAGCTGTACAGCATTGAAGTAAAATGATTGGCTGTGTGATGAGGAAACCTCAGGGAAATAGGCAAATTAGATAGTTCTGATGATCTAGCAGAAATGCAATGGGTCTGAACAAGCAACTTCTATGCCACTTGACTTGCTGTGCTTTTATTCCACCATTCAATGCTGTCCCATAGTGGATAAAATATTGCTACCTTTTAATATTTGAAATTGACATTTATTTTTCTGCCATTTTCCACTTGACTTTCTGAATTCAATTCCAAATTACTAACCTCATCATGCCAGCAGCAGAACCTACTGCCTGATTCCATTATCCTTCATTGGTTGCACCGATCCTTGAAGAAACAAAGCATTTTATTTGCAAATGTGACATTCATAGACAGGTATGAAGATGCAGCAGTGAGTGTGCAGACTGCTTGACAGAGATGTCACAATATAGAAGCGAGGTTTCAGAATCAGTGGGCTATTGGATGGAACATAATAAAAGGAAAAGGAAGCAGCTGTAAAAGTAAAATTGGTTGAAAACGTTTCAGAAGAGGGTGAGATTAATAATGCAGGCCAGCAAAAAGAGAATTGCATTAACACCGATACCTGCTTTTTTTGAACTGAGACCATTAAATATTAAGTGTATCAGTGTGCTGCCTGCACATTGTTTTCCCCTTGATAGCTACCCAGCTAGTCCTAATCTGCCTGAATGTTTACAGGATCAGGGGATATTTGGGTGAGCTGCCTGCTCTTGAGCGTATTATGACCCTCAGTTGGCCAACTAACCACCACTTAAATGTCTCATCTTACAGCAGCCAGACAACACCTACGGTGGAGGGAGGCCCAGGACATGTGTGCAGCTTTACCTATGCAGGCTGGTCAAGTAAGGGAAAGAACTTCCTTTGTAGGTTCCTGGAGCCCATTGGAGTCAGCCATCCCCATTCTCCCACTCAAGACAATCCCCTCAGCCCCCTTATAACCTTTCCCTAGCCTCTAGAACCTGGACCCTGATAACATTGAACACCCCCTTGCCAAGAGTCCTGATCCCTGGACTTAGCCGGGCTTCTTGGCTTGGTGAGGGTTGCCTGCACTCCCAAAGGTGACCACCACCCTTACTGTGCTACTAGATTGACAACGCTGCCAGACAATCCAATTGATCAGTAACTCTTTAAAGTGGGAATTCTGCTTGAGATAGGGATGGAAATCTCACCTTAAAGCAATCGACACTCTTAGGTTTTTGAGCAGATTAGTAGCTCGGGTTGTGGATGAGGTTGTAGACATGCTCACCAAGCCTGTGGGTTTGGTTGCAAACGTTTCATCACCCTGCTAGGTCACATCGTCAGTGCGCCTCCGGTGAAGCCTCAGTGTTCTATCCCATTTATCCCGGAACTCCATCAACAAACACATTGAATTAGACCCTGTGTACAAACCACGGAAAAGCAGAACTGGAAGTGGTACCAAACACCCAAACAAACTGAGGCATACAAATAACAAGCGGGACAGAATACTGACACTTCACCGGAGGCGCATGACGATGTTACCTAGCAGGGTGATGAAACATTTGCAACCAAACCCACCGGCTTGGTGAGCATGTCTGCAAACCCAATTGACACTCTTGCAGCATCAGGTTATTGCAAAGAGCAGCCATTGCGATTGTGGGCAGTCTCTCCATGTAACATTTTAGCCAGACAGTAGGTGGTACTTTGACATAACTCTGCACATCTCCAATCTATAGACTATAAAAAACTAAGTTAGATGTCATGTCTTCTCTAACTTGGTAGTGCTTCATAGGGATTGACCGTGCAGCTAAGCTTCATGCCCTCTTGTGGTGCAATAGTAGTGTCCTTACCTCTGGACTGAGAAACCTGGGTTCACATTCCACCTGCTCCAGCAATGTGTAATAAGATCTCTGTACAGGGTGATCAGAAAAGGAACAAAAAAATGAGGCTATGAGAACAAAGAAGTTATATGCCTGTGGTTGAGGTGTACAAAATGATCAGAGGTAAAGATAGAGTGGACAGCCAGAGACGTTTTCCTAGGGTGGAGGTAGCTATTACAAGGGGGTAGTTTTAAAGTGAGTGGAGGTAGATATAGGGGAGACAGAGGTAGGTTCTTTACTTAGAGAGTGGTAGGGACGTGGAATACATTGCCAGAAAGGGTAGTGGAATCGACCTCATTAGGGACATTTAAGCGGCTATTAGATAGGCATATGGATGATAGTATAAGGTAGGGGTGGAGGTTAGATAGACCTTAGGTTTAGGGTAAAGGTTCGGCACAACATCGTGGGCCAAAGAGCCTGTACTGTGCTGTACTGTTCTATGTTCTAAGTTCTATGCCAGTCACTGCTTCATTGGTTTTGCTTGTCAGTTAAATTATGGTTTGCACTATAGCTAACGTCTAACAGATATCTAAATTAAAGGATGTGAACTCCAAACTAACAGTGTCCATGGTAGCTATGTACTTAGCTTGCCACTTCATCTTTGAATAAAGCCTTGTCATAGAACATTTAAATCAAATTGAGAGAATACTCATAATGTGACATTTCATAAATGGCTGGAAAGTACTGAATCTCAGGGCTGTTGGCAGATGCTGCCTGCAGATCAATACTTTCACTGAAAAGTTTCCCCAGCAATTAAATTGTGAAACTATTGTTGAATTTACTCAACAAATATTGCAGAATACAGTGTATATTTAAATAGAAAATGTTCTTCTTGGTCTATAATTATAAATAACAATGGCAGATGGAATTTAATGGCCTTGCCTGTGATAAATTTGGTAGTGAATTTCAGGTGATTTCCAATCACAGCGTTTCATAGAAGAAGAATAAATTTAAACAAAAAAAAGAACAGATGCTAAAAACAGTCAGCAGATCAAGCAGCATCTGTTGCCAAAATAAACAAATGAATATTTCAAGTGTGGGCCCCTTGTTTGAGCTAGAATATCATTAATCTCTTGTTGTCGAGGACGATTGAAATAACCCACATTTCAAATGTGGGCCCCTTGTTTGAGCTAGAATATCATTAATCTCTTGTTGTCAAGGACGATTGAAATAACACACATTTGTGATTTCATGTCATTTTAGTTTATGACCCGAAACAATTGTGTATATTTTTATTTCATAAATAATATATAGTACCATAAATCAGAGGCAATATTCAGAAAATTTATTAATTGTTATCAATAAAATGAAATTCAATTTCTTCTTAATTGTATGTTCTTGTGAAATAATTGGGAGATACCTGCTAGACTACATTTTTACTATCTTTTAAAGGGAGAACCTTTGGGCAACCAAGTGCCTTGATTAATATCTTCCACCAGGAATCATTTTATTGCACAATGATGAGTTTTGTGTCAAGCAGGGAAATGTGGAGACCTAGTATTGGTCAACAGGAGATAATGAGTTCAAAGAACACTTAAAACCGTTTAAGAGTTAATGGATTTAGTTAAGTAGTATTGTGACCCCAGCCTCCTCTAATTCTGAGATGCTAACATATAGTTTTATACGGCAGTTCGAGAACCAGGGGAATCTGTAAGGCGATTTTTGATGGGCTCAAGATGACTGGCAGAGGCATGTGATGGTTTAACCCTTAATAAGATGCTGAAAAATGTTTGGTGAGTGGGATCAATGATGTAACCATGCAAAAGCACCTACTAGCTGAAGCTCAACTGGACTTCAAGCGGGCACTACAATTGGCTTTATTATTGGAAAATGTGGTATATGGAGCATATGAGTTACAGGGTATGCCAATGGAAATGGATACCCTAGCTAGGCCAACTGATCTTGGGGACACCACTTAAGTGAAGGCAATTGCATGGCCTCACTCAGGACATATCCTGAACAGAGGGACTCTAGGTTAGCCTGCAGCAAAACCTAAAACAAAGCCAAGCCTTGGCCAAACGGTTAAAATTTTCTTCAGGATCCATGTCAGCAAGCCATTATGGTTGCTGCCAGTATGCAGACTCGAGACAGCAAAGCAGATGCACTATGCCTCAAGTGAGTAAGAGAACTCATAAGCCGGTATCCAGGAGAATGCACAGCCTGGAAAGTCCACCTACATCAGGCTTGAAACAGTTGAATTGCTTAGCAACATCCAAATCGGAACCAATCAAAATAAATGAGATAACAAGGCGTAGAGCTGGATGAACACAGCAGGCCAAGCAGCATCAGAGGAGCAGGAAAGCTGACGTTTCAGTCCTAGTCCCTTCTTCAGACCCTTCTTTTCTGAAGAAGGGTC
>NW_025972083.1:0-9956 GCF_021869965.1 Rhincodon typus
GTCTTAAATGTACTCAATGACCTGGCCTCCACAGCTTTCTGTGGCAGTGAATTCCATAGATTCACCACTCTCTGGCTGAAGAAGTTTCTCCTTATCTCTGTTCTAAAAGGTCTTCCCTTTACTCTAAGGCTGTGCCCTCAGGTCCTAGTCTCTCCTGCCAATGGAAGTATCTTCCCAACATCCACTCTGTCCAGGCCATTCAGTATTCTGTAAGTTTCAATTAGATCCCCCCTCATCCTTCTAAACCCCAATGAGTAGTGTCCCACAGTCCTCAAACGTTCCTCATATGTTAAGCTTTTCATTCCTGGGACCATTCTAGTGAATCTCCTCTGAACCCGCTCCAGGCCAGTACATGGGGCCCAAAACTGCACACAATACTCCAAATGTGCCCTGACCAGAGCCTTATAAAGCCTCAGTAGTACATCCCTGATTTTCTATTCAAGTCCTCTCAAAATAAATGCCAAAGTTGCATTTGCCTTCCTAACTACTGACTCAATCTGCAAGTTTATCTTGAGAGGATCCTGGACCAGAACTCCCAAGTCTTTTTGCACTTCAGACTTCTGAATTTTCTCCCCATTTAGAAAATAGTCCATGCCTCTATTCTTCTTACCAAAGTGTATGGCCTCACACTTTCCTATGTTGTACTCCATCTGCCACTTCTTTGCCCACTCTCCTAACCTATCCAAATCCTTCTGCAGCCTCACCTCCTCCTCAGTACTACCTGTCCCTCCACCTATCTTTGTATCATATGCAAACTTAGCCAGAATGCCCTCAGATCCTTCATCTAGATCATTAATGCATGAAGTGAAAAGTTGTGGCCCCAACACTGACCCCTGTGGAACACCATATGTCACCGACTGCCATCCTGAGAAAGACCCTTTTATCCCCATGCTCTGCTTTCTGCCAGAGAGCCAATCTTCTTTTCATGCTAGCACCTTGCCTTTAACACCGTGGGCCCTTATCTTACTCAGCAGCCTCCTGCGCGGCACCTTGTCAAAGGCCTCCTGGAAGTCCAGAAAGATGACATCCATTGGTTCTCCTTGGTCTAACCTGCTTGTTACTTCCTCAAAGAATTCTAACAGATTTGTCAGGCATGACCTCCCCTTGATGAAGCCATGCTGACTTTGCCCTATTTTACCATACACTTCCAAGTATTCAGAAATCTCATCCTTCACAATGGACTCCAAAATCTGACCCACGACCAAGGTTAGGCTAATCGGCCTAATCTAAAGAAACTCTTATAGTCCTCTTTCATATTACTGGCTAGCTTTCCCTCATATTTAATCTTCTCGCTCCTTATTTCTTTTTTTGTCACCCTCTGACTCAATATGTAAATAGGCCGACTGGAAGGGAGGCCATATTGGATTTGGCGCTTGGCAACAAACCAGGCCAGGCATCAGATCTCTTGGTGGGACAGCATGTCAGTGATAGTGATCTCAACTCCCTGATGTTTACTATAGTCATGGAGAGGGAAAGGAGCAGATGGTATGGGAAAGTATTTAATTGGGGGAGGGGGAGTTACAATGCTATTAGGCAAGAACTACGGAGCACCAATTGGGATCAGATGTTATCAGGGAAATGCATGACAGAAATGTTTAGGGTATTGGATAGATTTGTCCCACTGAAGCAAGGAAAGGATGGTAAGGTGAAGGAACCTTGGATGACAAAACACGTTGAACACCTAGTCAAGAGGAAGAAGGAAGCTTACTTAGGGTTGAGGAAGCAAGGATCCATCAGGGCTCTAGAGGTCTACAAGGTAGCCAGGAAGGAACTGAAGAATGGGCTTAGGAGAGCTAGAAGGGGATATGAGAAAACCTTGGTGGATAGGATCAAGGAAAACCCCAAGGCTTTCTACACTTATGTGAGGACAAGAGGATGGCCAGAGTGAGGGTAGGGCCAATCAGGGATAGTGGAGGAAACTTGTGTGCAGAGACAGAGGAGGTAGGGGAGGTCCTTAATGAATACTTTGCTTCAGTATTCACCAGTGAGAGGGACCTTCACATTTGTGACGGCAGCATGAAACAGGCAGATATGCTCAAACAGGTTGATGTTAGGAAGGAGGATGTGCTAGAAATCTTGAAAAACATGAGGAAAGATAAGTCCCCTAGGCCAGATGGGATATACCTAAGGTTACTACGGGACGCAAGGGAAGAGATTGCTGCCCCTTTGGCAATGATCTTTGCATCCTCACTGTTCACTGGAGTAGTGCCAGAAGATTGGAGAGTAGCAAATGTCATTCCCTTGTTCAAGAAAGGGAATAGGGATAATCCTGGAAATTACAGACCGGTCAGTCTTACTTCTGCGGTGGGCAAATTATTGGGGAGGATTCTGAGTGATTGTATTTATGATTACTTGGAAAAGCACAGTTTGATTAGAAATAATCAGCATGGCTTTGTGAGGGGCAGTTCATGCCTCACAAGTCTTAGTGAATTCTTTGAAGATGTGACAAAACACATTGATTAAGGTAGAGCAGTGGATGTTGTGTATATGGATTTTAGCAAGAAATTCGATAAGGCTGCACATGGTAGGCTCATTCAGAAAGTAAGGAGGCATGGGATTCAGGGAAGTTTGGCTGTCTGGATACAAAACTGGCTGTCCAATAGAAGACAGAGGGTGGTAGTAGATGGAAAGTATTCAGCCTGGAGCTCGGTGACCAGTGGTGTTCCGCAGGGATCTGTTCTGGGACCTCTGCTCTTTGTGATCTTTATAAATGACTTGGATGAGGAAGTGAAGGGTGGGTTAGTTAGTTTGCCGATGACACTAAGGTTGGTGGAGTTGTGGACAGCGTGGAGTGCTGTTGTAGGTTGCAACGGGACATTGACAGGATGCAGAGCTGGGCAAAGAAGTGGCAAATGGAATTCAACCCAGAAAAGTGTGAAGTGATTCAAATTGGAAGGTTGAATTTGAATGCAGAATACAGGGTTAATGGCAGGATTCTCGGGAGAAACAGAGGGATCTTGGGTTTCACGTCCATAGATCCTTCAAAGTTGTGACCAAAGTTGATAGGGTTGTAAAGAAGGTATATGATGTGTTGGCTTTTATTGGCAGGGGAATTGAGTTTAAGAGCTGTGAGGTTATGCCGCAGCTCTATAAAACTTTGGTTAGACCACACTTGGAATGTTGTGTTCAGTTCTGGTCGCCTCATTACAGGAAAGATGTGGAAGCTTTAGAGAGGGTGCAGAGGAGATTTACTAGGATGCTGCCTGGACTGGAGGCCAGTTTTTATGAGGAAAGGTTGAGGAAGCTAGGGCTTTTTTCATTGGAGCAAAGAAGGATGAGAGGTGACTTGACAGAGGTTTACAAGATGATGAGAGGCATAGATAGAGTGAATAGTCAGAGACTTTTTCCCAGGGTGGAAATGACTATTACGAGGGGGCATAATTTTAAGGTGATTGGAGGAAGGTATAGGGGAGATGTCAGAGGTAGGTTCTTCACACAGAGAGTGGTGGACGTGTTGAATGCACTGCCAGCAGTGGTAGTGGAGTCAGATACTTTAGAGACTTTTAAGCAACTCTTCGATAGGCACATAGAGGATAGTAAAATGTAGGGTATGCAGGGTAGATTGATCTTAGTAGGATAATAGGACGGCACAACATCGTGGGCCGAAGGGCCTGTACTGTGCTGTACTGTTCTATGTTCTATGTTATATATTTAAATCCAGCTTTTATTGTGACTTGGTGGGCCAGGGTAAATGTGGGGGACATTTTAAACTGGGATCAATAATTTCGGTGGCTACTGGTTAATGCATGTCAATCGCCCACATCAATTTCAACAGCCTACAAAATCTCTTGGGAATTTCATTTTTCTCCTTTTCTCTCTTTGTGTATATTTCTGTGTTCATCTCTCTCTGGGATGTGTTTGCCCTGCATGTTCCAGGGAGCATTGATGGCGATGGGGGGATTTAAACCATTTCAGCATGATGCACCAAGTCAAAGTTTACTCTTGGTCAGAGTCTGACAGGGAGGGAGCACAACACGATCCTTGAGAGAGATCCTGGAAGATATACCTGGGGAGAATCTGAATTTGGCAGAAAGAGAGAGAGAGATCAACACAGGGTGAGAGCAAGAGAAGACCCCTGTTCCTCCAGTGAACAGGAGTTTGTGCCTGGAAAATAAAATGTCAGCAGGTTGAACAAATCCATCCTTTTCTCTTAGAGCAATACTTTCCCCCAGTTTCTGCCACGAGTGCAATAAACCACATTCATTCAGATGGCAGGAAATTTGAATAACTTCAATACACAGTGATCTAAAATTTGTGGCCTTGGAATATGTAGTGTTAATGGCTTCACAGTTAATGCATACAGTTATGAGCAAAGAATGGTCTAATATCTCTTTACACACAATGCCTGACTAAAATTTCTGCAGTATGTTCAAATGATTGGGTATATTCAAATACAATTAAATACTCACAATTTTATTTTAAATGTAAATTGAGTTGTGTTAAATATGAGCTCCTAGGTTTTCTAATTAGGTTGCTTTTTTGTTAAATTAATTTATTAGCAATTAAATTATCTTCATAAACACATGGCTATTGTACACTTTATTTTAGTAATGGTGGGTTGTAAATTAATTGGACTGAACTTGGATACTTAATTAGCTATCCAGAATGAAAAACTGTTGTTGCAAAGTACATAGCCAGATTGATACTACCGCAGCCTTATCTCAAGTCAACATGCTCAGGTTACCAATTTATCGTCGTACCTGGCCATACGTACACATTGGGGAACAACAGATTTTAGAATAAAGATGCACAATTCTGGAGTTTTAAATTCAATTCTTAATATTATAAGGACTTTAATATGAGTGAATATGTGGCTATGGGTGTGGATGGAAAATGAGAACCAGGAAAATTGAAAGCATGGATCTAATATTCCATCATTTTTGGAAATGATTTTATGAGATGTAAGTGTCACAGGTAAAGCCACCAATTGTTGCCTGCCCCTAATGCGAAGGTGGCAGTGAGCTGCCTTCATGTGATGTGAGAGAGGGAGTTCCAGAATTGTGACCCAGACACAGTGTAGGAATGTCGGGATATTCCAATTCAGGATGTTCAGTGCATTGGAGGACAACCTGTTGGTACAGGTACAAAAACAGAAGTTGCTGGAAGCTCAGCAGGTCTGGCAGCATCTGTGAAGAAAAGATCAGAGTTAACATTTCAGGTCTGGTGACCCTTCCTCAGAAGGTGTAGATGCTCTTGTGCACTTACTACTTTTGACTTTCTAGGTGATAGATTTTACAGGTCTGGAAGATACGGTTGAAGGAGTCTTGGGGAGTTGCTAGAGTGCATCCTGTACACTATTGCCACAGTGCGTCAGTTTTGGAAAGAGTGATCGCTTAAGAAAGTGAATGGGATACCGATTAAGTAGGCTGCTTTGTCTTGGATTGTTACTAACTTCTTGAGTGTTGTTGGATCTGCACAAAATTCAGGTAAAAGTCAGAAGTCACATGACACCATGGACTATAACCTGGTGTCGTGTGATTTCTGACTTTGTCCACCCCAGTCCATCACTGGCACCTCCACATCACAAGGTGAGTAGGGAGAGCTTGTAGCATTCTGCAGTCTCTGTCTGGACTCTCTTCTGCTGTTTCTTTCTCAACCACAATGTCCTTGACACATCGCTTATGGTGTACGAGTCACCAAGTGAAAACCCAACTATCTGCCTTATAGGTCCCACTGAGCAGGTGCAGGATCTGAATGAATGAATCTTATGTCAGCACATCCTCCGAGTGACTGACCTTCGTTGAGAGATTTGTTTATGATCCAAAACCTGGCCCAATTCCTGAGAAATGTGTGAAAATCTTGTGAGAGATAAATGACATAAATGAGTTCTGATAAATTAAGAATATTTGATGTTATCATTATGAACATGATCATATTTTACTTGATTTCCATATCAAGTCAAGTTGAGTCTTGTATGCATTATGGGTGTCTGATATTTAATTCTGTTACCCGTTGGTTGAGCATGCCCAATCTTCATTTTGCAGTTATGTTGAGAATCCACTTATTTAGGGAAGTCCTCCTCCGCACTTGTTAGCTATGTCATGGGTAGAGGGCCACCACCAGTTCCCTGCTTCTTCATCTTGTTCTGTGCTCTCTCCTCCCTCAGGGACAGTAAGAAGAGATCTGTGAATGAAAGTAATGGAACTTATTGAATGGGTTAAGATTAGGGTTGAGGGTGACTATGAGCAAAAGGTGTGACACTACATCAGAATGATGTGGGTGTCATTGGTGGATGGACAGTTGCAGAATTAAGGAGGTTTTAGCCCATTGTTTGTTGCCATAAAACTAGCAAAGTTTATTTAGAGCTGAGGAGGCAGCAGAATATGAGAGAGAGATCAAGACAGACAAGGTGAGAGGAAGAAAAGACCCCTGTTCTTCCAGCAAACAGGCGCTTGTGTCTGGAAAATAAAATGCCAGCAGGTTGAACAAACCATAGGAACAAAGGATCAAGAGCAAACCATTCAATCTCTCAAGTCTGTTCTGCCATTCAGTACTTCCTAGTGGATCTGTATAATGTTTGACTGATGGCTGCAAATATATTTTTAAAATAGGTTTCATATCTGTTATTAGGCCTGTTTTGTGTATTATGCGATCCCCAGCATTTGCCTACTACATTTATATAGTGCCTTTCACAACCTCGGGCTCTCCCAAAAGTGCTCTACAGCCAACTTTGTGAAATGTAGTTGTGACAGACTCGGTTACTTGATGCATCTCTGAGAATAGGAATTGTTCCTTGTTGGTGGAAGTCAACAACGACCAGAACTAATTCCTTGTAAACAATGTTAACCTTTTTTGGCCTTCAAATAAAAACTGAGAAATCCTGTTTATACAAGTTGAGAATGTGGTTAGCACTGCTGCATCACATTACCAGGGACTCGGGTTTGATTCCAGCCTTGGGTGACTGTCTGTGTGGAGTTTACATGTTCTCCCCGTGTCTGCGTGGGTTTCTGCTGGGTGCTCCGGTTTCCTCCTCCAGTCCAAAGACGTACAGGTCAGGCGGATTGACCATGCTAAACTACCCATAGAGTTCAGGAATCTGTAGGTTAGGTGTGTTAGCTATGGGAAATGCAAAGTTAGGGGGATGGATCTGGGTGGGATGCTCTTTGCAGGGTTGGTGTGGATTTGTTGGGCTGAATGGCCTGTTTCCATAGTGTGGGTATTCTATATACATATAGAGGTGGAGAGTTTCATAATTAGACTAGATGGACGTACAAAACATGTCTAAACAGTATCATACAATTTGTAATTGTATGGGGAAGCAATGGCCTAGTGGTATTATCGCTGGACTGTTAATCCAGAGACCCAGATAATATTCTGCGGAGCCAGGTTCGAATCCCACCATGGCAGATTGTGGAATTTGAATTCAATAAATGTCTGGAATTAAGAACCTAATGAGTCCATTGTCCATTGTCCATTGTCAATTGTCGGAAAAACCCACCTGGCTCACTAATTTCCTCTAGGGAAGGAAACTGCCATCCTTACCTGGTCTGGCCTACATGTGACTCCAGATCCATAGCAATGTGGTTGACTCTTAACTGCCCTCTGGGCAATTAGGGATGGGCACTAAATGCTGCCTAGCCAGTGACGCCCTCATCCTGTGAATGAGTAAAGGAGAAAGAAAATTAAAACAAATTAGCAATAGAAAACTAAATCTGTAGCCTTTCTGGTGTAATCACACCACACTAAGATATGGTAGTGTAGTGGTTATGTTATTAAATGAGTAATTCAGTAATTTGGACATATATTCCAATAAATGAGTTTAAGTTCTTCACATGGAAATAAATCAAGCTTTTAGAAATAGTACGATTGAAGCTATTGGATTGTTGGATTTGGACGACCCATTTGAATTATGATTCCCTTTTCAGGAAACATAGAAACATAGAAAATAGGAACAGGAGTAGGCTATTCGGCCCTTCAAGCCTGCTCCACCACTCAAATGATCATGGCTGATCAACCAACTCAGTACCCTGTTCCTGCTTCCTTTCCTTTGATCCCTTTAGTCCTGAGAGCTACATTTAAATCCTTGAAAATATTCAATGTTTTGACCTCAACCACTTTCTGTGGCAGAGAATTATGCAGACTCACCAGTCTCTGGGTGAAGACATTTCTCCTCAGTCTTAAATGGTCTATCCTTATCCTCAAACTGTGAACAACAATGTGGTTGACTCTTAACTGTTCCCTGGGCAATTAGGGATGAGCAATAAATGCTGCCTAGCCAACTACACCCTCATCCCGTAAATGAATAAAGAAAAAAAGTAACCTCACATTTGTCCACCTTATACTTCATCTGCCATGCATTTTCCCATTCACTTAACTTGTGCAAATCACACTGAAGCATCTTGCATCCTCGTCTCAGTTCACCCTCCCACTAGCATTGTGTCGCATGCAAACTTGGAGATATTACGTTTAGTTCGCTCCTCTAAATCATTAATGTATATTATGAATAGGTGGGGTCAAAGCACTGAGACCTGTCATTGATCACTGCCTGTCCCTCGGGAAAAAGATCTGTTTACTCCTACCCTTTGTTTCCTGTCTGCCAACCTATTCTCTATGCACATCAATACACTAACCCCATACCTTTCTGCTTTAATTTTACATGCTAATCTCTCATGTGGGCCTTATCAAAAGCTTTCTAATAGTCCAAGTAAGCCACATCCACTGGTTCCCCTTTATTAACTGATCAAGCTACATCCTTGAAAAATTCCAACAGATTTGTCAAGGATGATTTCCTGTGCTGACTCTGTCTGATCCTATTATTGTTTCCAACGGGAAGAAATCCCATTAACTTTACCCAGACTGGCCTAAATGTGACTCCAATCTCACTTCAATGTGGTTGGCTTCTAACTGCCCTAGAAAGTGGCTTAGTAAACCATTCAGTTTGTTCATTGCTTAAAAATAAAATCAACCACCAATTAGTCAACAAGTAATGGGCAATAAATTCCAGTCTTGCCAGTGATACTTACATCTCAAGAATGGAGAAGCACATTTTTGAGGAGACAGGAATGTATCTAGCATAAGTCTGTATTTGTCTAGGTTCTGACAGTCTCCACCCTGTAATTTTTCCATTACCATTAATTGTGGGAATTGATGCGACTTAGGCCCATCTTCTAAACAAGATTAAAACTCATGGTTCCACATCCATTGCCCAACACTATGTACATATTCAAGAGGCAGTCAGCAACGGATTCACGGTCATCATAAGATTCTTAATTCCAGATATTTTATTGAATTCAAATTCCACCATCTGCCATAGTGGGATTTGAACCCAGATCCCCAGAATGTTAGACAACAAGTTGCAGGGCTGGATGAACACAGCAGGCCAAGCAGCATCATAGGAGCAGAGAGGCTGACGTTTCGGGCCTAGACCCTTCATCAGAAAAGGGGGAGGGGAAGGGGGTTTTGAAATAAATAGGGAGAGAGTGGGAGGCGGATAGAAGAGGGATAGAGGAGAGGATAGGTGGAGAGGAAACAAACAGGTCGAAGAGGCGGGGATGGGGCCAGGAAAGGTGAGTGTAGGTAGGGAGTTAGGAAGGGGATAGGTCAGTCCAGGGAGGACGGACAGGTCAAGGGGGCGGGATGAGGTTGGTCGGTAGGAGATGGAGGTGCGACTTGAGGTGGGAGGAGGGGATAGGTGGGAGGAAGAACAGGTTAGGGAGGCAGGGACGATCTGGACTGGTTTTGGGATGCGGTGGGGGGAGGGGAGATTTTGAAACTTGTGAAATCCACATTGATACCATTGGGCTGCAGGGTTCCCAAGCGGAATATGAGTTGCTGTTCCTGCAACCTTCGGGTGGCATCGTTGTGGCACTGCAGGAGGCCCAGGATGGACATGTCGTCTGAGGAATGGGAGGGGGAGTTGAAATGGTTCGCGACTGGGAGGTGCAGTTGTTTGTTGCGAACCGAGCGTAGGTGTTCTGCAAAGCGGTCCCCGAGTCTCCGCTTGGTTTCCCCGATGT
>NW_025972084.1:0-9955 GCF_021869965.1 Rhincodon typus
CTTTTCAATTTGCCTGCTTTCTCGCCTTTATTTCTCTAATTATAGTTTGCCGCCTTTCCCCTCCTTTCCCTCTCTTTCTACATTCTCTTTTCAATTCACCTGCTTTCTTTAATTTTTTATTTCTCCTTTATAGTTTGCCTTTTCCCCCTTTGTTCTCCTTTCTCTCTTCAATTCGCCTCCTTTCTTTCCTTCCTTTAATTTTTCTATTATTTTTCCTGTATAGCTCGCTTTCTTCCCCCTTCTGCACTCTTCAATTTGCCTGCCTTCTCTCCTTTAATTTTTTTGTCCAACTATAGTTCGCCGCCTTCCCCTCCCTTTCTACACTCTCTCTTTGATTGGCCTCCTTTCTTTCCTTCCTTCAATTTTTCTATTATTTTTCCTTTATACTTCACCTTTTTCCCCCTCCTTTCCCTCTTTTCAATTCACCTGTATTTTCTCTAATTTTTATTATATCTCTATAGTTTGCATTCTTCCCCTGCCTTTCCCCCTCCTTCTACATGCTCTTTTCAATTTGCCTGCTTTCTCTCCTTTAACTTTTTTATTTCTCTAATTATAGTTCACCTTCTTCCCTGTCCTTTCCCTGTTTTTCTACCTTATCTTTTCAATTTGCCTGTTTTCTTTAATTTTTTTATTTCTCCTTTATAGTTCACCACCTTCCCCCTCCATTCTCTTTCCCTCTTCAATTTGCGTCCATTCTCCCTCCTTTAAATTTTTTATTATTCTCCATTAAATTTCACCACCTTCCATCTGCCTTGTTGCTTAACTTTTTGTTTTAAAAAGGCTTTTGTCCCTTTCCCTCCTTTGTTTTATTTCTCCTTTAAAATTCCCGCCTCACCTGCTTCCTGTTCTGTCTGATTTATCCTTCAAATTCCCCCTCTCCCTCTTTGTTTTATGCTTCTTTTAAATTTCCCCTCCTCACCCCTCTGCCTTCCTCTTCAACTAGATGGTTTTTAAGTCTGCAGACAGGTGAGTTGCTCTGGGTTTGGTGTAAAGTACAGAATGTGTTCTTCAAAGGGGTTTACACACCACCACTACCGACCTCCCTGAGCGCTTAGGGAACAGTGCCCACCACCACCATTCTGCTTTTTGTATTAATTCACTCTGAGACTTGATATTTAAAAATTGGTTTCACGTTCCCTGGGAACTCCAGAAAAGGTGGCATTGCTCTCCTTTCTGTTTTTAAGTTCCCCTCCTTCCCTCACCTCCCCTTCAGGGAGATTCTTCTAGATCAGCAGATGGGTGAGCTGCTCTGATTTGATGTAAAAAAAAATAAAATTGCCTGTTAGTTTTAGTTTTACCACCCCCCACTAAGTGCCCTAAGAAATGGTGCCTTCCCCCTCCTGTCTCTTTTCTTTTAAATTCCCCTATTTGTGGTTAGTGGGTTTTTGTTCCCCCTCCCTCCCTTGAGCTCTCAAAATGCCAGGTACTCCCTCCTTTCTCTTAAGTTTGCCTCCTTCATCCCCCTCTTCAGTTCGATCGTTTTAGGTCCATGTGCAGGGGAGTAGCTCTGATTTGATTTTTAAAAATGGGATCTTGATCGTTTTTAAACTGTTTTTCATCCCCAACACCAAGCTCCCCAAGAGCTCTCAAAATGGCAAATACCCCCTCAGTATTTCCCTTTAAACACGCGTCCTTCTCCCCCCTCAGTGGGATGGTTTCAGATTAGTGTGCAGGTGAGTAGCTCATCTTTATAAAGAGAGTAACTTCTGTGGTGTATTTTGGAGAGTTGTGTCCTCCCCCGGCCCCATGGTTTTGTCCACCCACTTCCCCAGGGCTCATGAAATGGCAGCCTGTCTTTCAATTTAAACTGTTTGTTTTTTTTATTTTCCTCCCCTCCCTTGTGTTTCCACGAAATGGCGGCCACTCGTGTTTTCCTCTTCCTTTCTCCCGCTTCATGAAATGGCGTCCCTACTCCCCGCTTTTTCATTTCCTTCTTGGATGTGTTTGTCTTATTTGGTTTTTGCTTAAACTATTTTAATGTGCTTTCCTTCAATCAAGTTTTAACAATCTCTCTTCATTTTGTTGTTTTAACTTGGTTTCCTGTCTTTCTTTTCTTTCCTTTGCAAATTTGATGCCCTCCCATTTCAACTTGAAAATTCTTCTAGTTTTAAATGGGGATAATATTTTTGTCTGGATTTTGCCCTTCGATCTTAGCTGTTCCTGTGTTATTCACCCCTACCTTGCCTCACTGTTGAATTTCATCCCTTTTGCTGTTGATTTTCATTTTTAATTCACTTCTGTTTTCCTCACTTTCCACTCCTGTGGAATGGTGGACTGTTTTCAATTTCCCTTACATTTGCTCTTTTCTGCCAATGGTTTTACTGTTTAAATTGTATTGGTGACTGTTCCCTTCCCCTGTGGGACTGCTGCCACACCTACTTTATTTCTCCTGTTTCTGCCTCATGACACTTGTGGCCATGTACTGTGGTGTAGTTGGGCTGCTTTTCCCCTCCTGATTGTTATTCCCCCTTGTGGTGAATCTTATAGTTGCACATTCACTGTCCTTTTGTTTCTTGCCTCTGACTGGGGCAAGTGGCCTGGGCAGAGGCTGTCATATCTACTGTGATTTGATTAGGAGGGTTGTGAATGAATCTTGTTACCCCAGTGAAATCTGTTTCTTTCCTTTCTGTTTTGAAAGACTTAGCTTCCCATGTTAGGTCCAGGTCACTGAGTGGCTTGTGGTGTACTCCCCATCTGAGCAGATTTTCCATTACCAATTGTTGTGGGCCTGGGGATGGAGACTGGCTCATGAGCTGGTCACCAGTAGATAATCTCTTGTGTGCTAATGCTTTCCTCCTTGCAATTCTCTTGGAGGATTCGCAGGAGCCTGAGCAGCTGCGCAAACTGTTCATTGGTGGCTTGAGCTTCGAAACGACAGATGACAGCCTGCGGAACCACTTTGAGCAATGGGGCCGGCTGACAGATTGTGTGGTGAGTTTGAGTCCCTTGTTTGACAGCAGTTTGTTGGTGTCCTTTCTATGGTGTGTGGCTGATTGTGTGTAACAATCTCTTCTCAGGTGATGAGAGACCCAAATACAAAACGCTCCAGGGGCTTTGGCTTTGTGACTTATTCCTGCGTCTCAGAGGTGGACAGTGCCATGGCTGCCCGGCCTCACAAGGTCGACGGTCGTGTTGTGGAGCCCAAACGTGCTGTGTCAAGAGAGGTGGGTCCCCCTTTCCTGGCTGGCTGATAGTTGCAGGCGTGCTGAGTTGTGTATCTAGCGTTTTGTGATTTGGTGCTTGTCTGTTGTTAGGACTCCACCAGGCCTGGAGCACACTTGACGGTGAAGAAGATCTTTGTTGGTGGCATCAAGGAAGATACAGAGGAACATCACCTACGGGACTACTTTGAGAAATTTGGCAAGATTGAGGTGACTGAAGTAATGACAGACCGTCAAAGCGGGAAAAAGAGGGGATTTGCCTTCATAACGTTCGATGACCACGATGCTGTCGACAAGATTGTTGGTAAGGGTTGAAACTTGCCTCTGGGGAGGGTAACTGACTGGGGGTTCTGGCTGAGATTCCACTAAATTCACTTCTCATCATCTCTAGTTCAGAAGTACCATACAGTGAATGGACACAACTGTGAAGTCAGGAAGGCCCTTTCCCGTGAAGAGATGCAGAATTCTGGCATGAACCAGCGAGGTGAGCTGTGCCCTGAGCTGTTTGAGCCTATAGGCCTGTTGTTTGCTGTGCGTCACCTTTTTTATTGTTGTAATCCTGGTGTATATTTTCCTTGTGTAGGACGAGGAAGCTCTGGCAACTTTGGCCGAGGCAACTTTGGCAACTCCGGTAACTTTGGCCGTGGTGGTGGAGGAGGAGGTGGCAACTTCGGAAACAGAGGTGGTGAGCTGTTGTGTTTGAGCCTGGTGGTTTGTGGTACTTTTGTGGGTGTTTGTTGGTGTCCCTGACGGATTTCTTTGTTGCAGGTGGATTTGGTGGCTCCAGAGGAGGTGGTGGCAACTATGGCGGCTGTGGTGATGGCTACAATGGTTTTGGCGATGGTATGTGTCATGGCCTCTGGGTTCAGGTGACAGCAGGCCCTGTGTTTCACTGTATCCCTTGTGGCTGACCGTGTCTAATTTGTGAATGACAGGTGGTGGATATGGGGGCGGCAGCGGCTATGGTGGTGGAGGCCGTGGTGGTCCTGGCTATGGTGGCAGCCCGACATATGGCAACCAGGGTGGTGGCGGATTCAGCGGAGGAGGTGGTGGCGGCAGTGGATATGATGGCTATGGTGGTGGATTTGGTGGTAAGTCAGCCCCCTTTCACTTTGAGCAGCCGTTTCAGTCGTTCATGCATGCCAAGCCCTGATCTGCACAGACACTTATTTATTCTCAACGCAGGCAACTTTGGAGGAGGTGGTGGAGGCGGCGGTGGAAATTACAATGATTTTGGCAACTATCCAAACCAGCAGTCGTCTAACTATGGGCCAATGAAGGGTGGTGGAGGAGGTGGTTATGGTGGGAGAAACTCTGGACCTTATGGAGGTAAGCGCTTCCTGAGTGTGACACGGTGCATTGGCCACTCTTGGGTTTCTGCAGTGAGTCTGACTGACCTGACTGTGTCCTTGCAGGTAATTATGGATCTGGAGGAGGTGGTGGTGGATCCTTCAGTCGGCGGTTCTAAAGCCAGGTGCGTATATGGGTAACAGCAGCAAGTGGGGGGTTGTGGCTAGCATGGGACTCCCATTATTTTTGTTTTTGCTGGGTGGGTCGGGTCCCTAATGCATCAGTAACTACAGCAATCTGGTGGGTTGGGGAGGCAAAGCTGTGCATTGAAGATTGGTTTTTGGCCTCTTCACTCTAATCTTGTGCCCAGCAAGTTGGAAGCTCCAGGAAGCCCCTGATAACAACAAGCACTTACTCCTTTGGAAGTGGGAGTTGGGCAGAAGGGTGTTGAAGACTGTTGTGTATATATGTTCAATTGAAATATATTACTGCATCTGAACAGTATAGCAGTCAGTTTGCGTCTATCTCTAATTGCAGTGCCAGTGTATCTACTGTGCGCATGCACCTATGAACTGGATAATTACTCGTAGGGTTAAATTTTCTTGGCAATGGGTTTGGCCAGTGGATGCCCTGCCCCTTTTGCCCTTGGCTATGTTTTTAATAGAAAAAAAGAAACATGTATTGAGAGAGTGCACGATATAATAATTTTATCCCATGTTGTTCAACAGGAACACAGTACTTAGCAGGCGAGGATGAGCCAGGAGATTGTAACAGGGAGACAGCAGGTTACTACAATACAAATCTCAGCCAAGCACAGGGCACAACTGCTACCGGAAGAGAAGCAAATGTCTTTTTAGTCAGAAAAGTCAGTGTTTGAACTCATGAACTTTGAAAGGAATAAAAATTTAAAACCCACATGCATGGATATCTGCGTAAGGACTGTAATTGATATTTTGATAAACTGTCGAACAGGTTATTTTATAGTTGTGACTTACCCCCTTCCCCCTGGAAGTGTACAATGAACATTCCAGTGAGTTTTATTAGAATTGTTTTTGATTTTATTGCTGCAGTTTTCAAGTGATATAAATGTATTAGTTGTGATCATGACTAAGAATAAAGAAACTTTCCATTTATTAGCCCTGCAGGTAGTCTGTCTTGTTTAAGGTCATAGTGATAAGGTTGTCAAGGGACATGTTTAAGCCAGTCAGGACCTCTGGGGGTTTTTCCTGCCTCTTGATCTGACTTGAGCTTAGTTCCTGCTGCTGCCCACCTCTGGGCAAGTTGGCCCAGGCAGTTTACACTGCACTGGTTGGGCAGGGGCCCTGTTGCTGTAGTCAAACCTCCAGCAGTTGAGTGCTCCACATACCACCCCCCGTGCCTGGTCCAGAAAGGCCATGTTGTGTTGAGCTTTGGGTCATCCAATGTGTCCCTGTGCACTACACTTAGTTAAGCACCAGTGGAGGATGTGGTGCATTGGAGTACGTGACTGGCTCCATTGCCCACTTGTCTGCCCTCCCAAGGTGCCAGTACAGGTGCAGGGTTCAGCCCTGTGTTCACCACTTGGCTCTTAACATACAATGTCCCTGTTGGTTTGGGGTCTGGGGCTGTTTGTCTCCTCACTTGAGGTGCGCCAGTTGAGGTTTTACTGGCAACATATTTGCAGGGACCAGCTCTTAAACCTGCCCCTGCTGCTGTAGAATTGGGCCCTTTTTTAGTTCATTCACTTTTTTTGTAATATTGAAGTTGCAGCATAAACAGCTTCAACACTTGAGTTAAGGAGATCTAAGCTTTCTGTTAGAATGAGGTGTGGGCCACGCTACGTTCACGTTACAATCCATTGGAGCCAGGCAGATTTCTTGGTTCTGGTTCAAACTTGGTGGTTTTACTTTTGAATGCTCCCTTGAATTGGGGGAGAAGGGGTAATAAATCAAGGTCTGGGGGGGGGGGGGGGGGGGGGGGCCCTCTGTCCTCTCTCTGTTCTGGGTAACTGGGCTGGCGTGAACGTAGCTGTGATGTGACTTGTCTTAAGCTTCCTTTTGAAACATAATGTGGAAGAAACTTTTTTCAAAAAAAAACACACGAAACAGTTCTTTGCGTTGTAGCAGTCAGGAGACTCTGGACACTTTACCTTGGCACAGGCAGCGAGTGAGCTTGTGTAGTTGAGACCAGAGCGAAGCCGTCGACCAAAAAAAAAAACAAAAGGGAGCAAGCGTTCAATTGTTTGTTTGGCGGCCCCCCCTACACGCAGGCACAAAAAAGAAGCTGAGGAGGAAAAAAAGGAACGTTGTGCTAGAACCAGGCAGGACTGCCAGCTGCGGAGTGTATAGACCGTGTATAGAACACTTGGCTCAGCGAGGCCGCGAGCATGCACCGTCGGAAGGCAAGACGAGGCCAGCTTGTTATCACTTGATGATAGTGCGTGCCGCATTCTTAAAACGATGTAGGCGTTTTTGAGGGTTGCTCTATGCTTCGTGGGAGGCTAGCTATTGAGTAGCGCAGCCACAAGGAAGCCTTGCGACTAGGATTAAACAGGCAGGCAGACAGCTTACCCTGTTACACCAGGTATTCCAAATAGGTAAGGTCGCATTTCCTATTCTACGTTTTTATATTATTCTGGGGTAAACTTGGTGCCTCTGCTGCTCTTGGTTTTTTTAATTAAATTTTAATTTTGTTTTTTGTTTTGGTTTGTTTGGTTTTGAGTTTTTTTTTCTTTTTGGGGGCCGCTGCTGGAGACCAGTGCAATCTTGACTTGTTGTCCTTGTGTTTGTAGGTGGGCTATGAATGATTGATTGAAAGGGGGCGGACACCTGCCTGGACTGCAGTACCTTTCTTGGTGTTTTCCGGCAATTTTCCCAAAGGTAAGCTGACCATTAAATCCCGAGGGTTTCCGGCCTGTTTTCCTCCTTGATGTGCAAAGGTCTTGCCTTTTGCTGAATCTACCCTTAATTTAACAGCATTGTGACATTTTAAAATCGACTGGCCTAGGGCTCTGTACAAGAGCAGGTCAGCGCTGGGATATGTACGCAATATCTCATGTCTCTTTCCTCCAAGCACCCACCTCCGAAGCCATTTAATACACAAGTCCAGGAGTGCAATTAATACTCCAGTTGCCTGGGTAGCTGTGGTTCAGGACCATTCATGATCCTGATACAGAAGCCGTCCCAATGCAGTAGGGTCCAGTGCCCAGGCTTGATCTAACACACAGCAAGCAACATTCCCTTCCCCACAAATGCCAGATGACACCTCTGTCCAACAGGACAAACTCTAACCACTATCTTCCAATGTCGAGGGAGGCTGCTGTTGACTAGAAACTGAACCAGTCTTGGCCATATCATTACCGAGTTGGTCAGAAGCTTGGGAATCCTGCAGAGTAACATGCCCCCTGATTCACCCCCTCCCAAACAAAAGTCTGTGTGTCACAACAGCCCCCCCTTACTCCCTGATAAATCATCACCATGCCCTGCCCGCCTTTGACATTCACTCCCTCCATTTGCAGTTGTGTGCACCACTTGCTGAGGCTTCTGAGAGTGTCTTACACCTCAGGATGATATCGGGTGCAAGGAATACTGCTACCTGCACATTATCCCTTGGTGTCCTCCTTCCACACAGGACTCTGGGGTTCTTACACCCCCCCCAACCCCATAGAAAAGGCAATCAGGGATGGGCCACCCATATCCTGAGTGAACAAGGGCCTGGGGGGTGGGTGTGGTGGTGTCTTGCAGAGAGCTGATGTCCTCACTGAACTACTGAGTGTGCTGTTGTGCTCCTGAGGTAATCTTGTGCTGTTTGCCTTCCAAACAGGTGGAGCACCCTGGAAGATGTACGTTAATCCATAACGGGCCTTGCTCAACTCTGAACAGGAGTGTTCTCGACTTGTACCTGTTGAATACTGTGTATTTCCTCGTAGCTGTTGTGCAGCTTTTTTGAATAAAGCCACTTTTGACAATGCTGTGTTTGTGCTTTTTATAACTTCCTTCACACCCAGTATCTTGGAGAGATGCGGTCAAGAGGGGCTATTCCTGCTAATGAGCTCCTATGAATAAGAAGTGGGCTTCCTACGAAAGGGTGTGGATGCTCCCTTGGGGCGTGTGTGTGTGGCATTAAGTTCTTGATCTCATCCTCCTGCTGATATGATGATAGTGTCACAGTGCAGATGGATGGGGACATGGATAGGAAGGGTTTAGAGGGAGAGATAGTAGGAACTGCAGATGCTGGAGTATCTGAGATAACAAGGTGTAGAGCTGGATGAACACAGCAGGCCAAGCAGCATCAGAGGAGCGGGAAGGCTGATGTTTCGGTCCTAGACTCATCTTCAGAGTGTCTTTTTGTGCAACATAAGTGCACAGAATTGTGTGTGGTGTTGGGGTCTAACTCTGGATTTGGCACACACTTAAAACGTGAGCAGCATTGTGCTTACTAAGCTGCATGTCATCCCACACCTTCCTCATGAGTCCCTTGGTATCTGGTGCTACACCCCTATGTTTCCAAGAGCCCTTCTACCGCTTCCAGAGCATAGCCTTGCAGCAACGTTGGCAGGCATAAATGTGGTCTGCTTTCTGTTGCAGCTACAGGGCATGAGTGAGGAGGGGGTGGGGGGGAGGTTGTGCCCTCGAGGTACCTGTGTGGCAGAGAATTTTGAGATCCAGGGGTGTAAGAGGGCTGATGGTGTAGTGCTGCACACTTGCCCGCAAGGGGTGTGAGTCACATTTGTCTGCCAACAGTAGGGTACTTGGCAGTAGCACGCGATCCCCACATTGCAGCTTTCCTTTAAAACTCAACAGGCTGTGTTTCAGTGGCCTGGCCTGCATTTGCGGCTCAGTGCAGTTAAAACTCAGCCACTGAAAACAACATGCTGGAGATGAGGTGCTCGGGGCCCTGTTCACAGGGGGAAAGCAAGCTGTTTGAGTCTAGAGGGAAGGAGGTGATGTTGCGGCTGTAGGCTGTTGGTGCCACCCCTCCTGGGATATGTACGGTTTTGCCTCCTTTCTTAGTGGAGAAAGGTGGATTTAGGACTGAGTCGAAGAGGAGCCTCTTCATGAAAGAGTTGTGAATCTGGAATTTCCTGCTCGGTGAAGCAACTGAGGCTACCTCGTTGAATGTTTTCCCTTTCTTAATAAAAAAAAAGGATTTTATTTGGGCACAGTAAGAGCTGCCGATGCCAGAGTCTGAGCTAGCAGAGCTGCAGGAACACAGCAGGGCAGGAAAGTTGGCGTTTCGGTTCGGGACCCTTCTCCAGAGAGTGCCAGTGGAATTCAGGGTGACGTGAGCTGGTGGAGCCGAGTTCCCCCCCCGCCCCCGAAAAAGATGGGCCGCGATCCTAAACCGAATGGCCGAGCAGGGTCAGGGCTCGCTCCTGCTCCTATTGAGTTGGATGTAGGCTAAGACCAGTTTTGATCCTGCTCCACTGTTTTAACGCGACCGTTTGGTTCATCTTCTCTGGGTGTGGGATCCATCTACTCTCCCGCTCTTTATCCCGCTGTCCGCCAGGAACGTTCCTTCTCCTG
>NW_025972085.1:0-9955 GCF_021869965.1 Rhincodon typus
CCTTGTTATCTCAGATTCTCCAGCATCTGCAGTTCCTACTATCTCTGAAACAATTTTTACCTCCCATGACATTTCCTTGTTTTGCCCACGTGACTGGCGATCGTCGAGATCATCGCGAGGACGCGCGTCATAGTTGGAATGGGCGGGGCTACCGCGGCGGGCCGGTGGGGGTTTGGGCGAGGCGGGTAGAGGACCGAAGGTGGAGAAATAAAAAGAGGGAGGGGCCAAGGAAGGTGGCGAATTGCATGCGAAGGTGGGGGGCGGGGTCAGCGGCAGTCATCTGGAAGGGGGCGGTCCCTTTGGGGCGGCCGGAGGGACGCGGCCGGGCGAGTGGGCGGGGCTAGCGGGTGGTGAGGGAAGTCAATGGGGAGGTGTGGGGAAGAGTGAATGGGCGGGGCCGTATTAGGGAGCGCGGGCTGCCAAAAGCCAGACTGCACGAGTCACCGGGACACGGGGTACAGGGAAAAAAAGGCCTTTAACCGATCGAGGGGCGCGAGCCGGAGACGCAGGGCGCGCGTGCGCAGTTACTCAGCAGCTGCTGCCGCCGCCGCCCCGGAGTGTCTGTCTGAGGGCTACTAATTAACCTGCTGTTGTCTACTCTCTCTGTCTCACCCCTCCTTTTTCTTTATTTAAAAACACCTTCCTGCATTCATTCGCAACATCACCACCTGGACCACGACCACCACCATAATCATCATCATCATCATCATCATCATCATCATCGCCACCCGCCGGCTTCTCCTTTCTCCACTGCATTTCTTCCTTCTCGCTTGTCGCCGTTGTGAAGAATGCCCGATCAAATCTCGGTGTCGGAGTTTATAGCCGAGACGACGGAGGATTACAACTCGCCGACCACGTCCAGCTTCACGACCAAACTGCTTAACTGCAGAAACACGGCGTCCTTGCTTGAAGAGGTAAGGCGTGAGAGAGGTAGAGAGAGAAGCTACAATAAATAGCCGGCAAAACAAAAACCGGGGAGGGGGCGGAAAGGAAGTGAAGCTGAGAGCCAGGAGGACGAAGGGTGTAGTACTAGAGAGGCAGGCAGCCAGCCAGCCATCCATCACAACTGCCCGCCGTTCGCTCCCCCCTTTCTCGATGCACCAGTTATATTTTTTAAGTCTGCGTATTTTTCTCCATTGTATAATGGAAGCTCTGGAGCGGCGATCGGCCGGCCGCTGGATGGGGTAGTTGTTGCATCGCAGTCTCCCTCTCTGGCAATGTTACTCAGTTTATTTTTAAAACCATTTTTAAAAAAATCCAGTTAGTCTGAGTTAAAACTACTTTCCACCACCTTTCACCTCCCCCATCTCTGTAGTCTCCTCTATTTTTCGTTTAAAAACAAATATTTCGAATCACACTTCTGTTGGCTTTTATTTCGTTTGAATGTTGCTGGTAGATTAAAAACCGTCAATCGCAATTCGTGAGGTAAAGGAGGAGGCCATTTGGCCCATCATGCCTCTACCAGATCATTAAATGATCATTATCTAGTGCCAACCTCCTGCTTCTTCCACCCCCCCCATACAATTGCACATTATCTTTTATGAAAAAAAAATCCAGTGTCCTCTTGAGTACTTCATTTGAATAATAAGGGTAATAAAACGTGGTTCTATCCGTTTTAGAAATGGACAGAAAAACTTTAGAGAAGCTAGTGCATTTTCTCATTGTGGATGTGTGTTTGCATGTGATTTTGTCATCTTCCTTTGCCTGTGTTTTTTTGGCTAACTTTGTAAGGCAGACTTAATGCACGGGCGTTGGTGTTGTGATATCGTGGCGAAGGTTGAGCGAGTTGTTTTTGATTAATCTGATATTTGTGGTAACGTCAATGTTTCCACTGTGTCCACTTCCTATTAAATTCGCACGATTTGATGGATTTTATGCCACCGTCAGGCATAAATCATGATATAGTAATGTTAAAAATCACTTCGTCTTTCTCTTTTTTATCTTACTTTATTTCGTCTTCTAATGCTGTTCATATTATTTAGCAAAGGTGGTATCCTAGCTGATAGTGATCGTAAAGTTGTCAAACAGTTGGGTTTCCTATCGGTGTTTCCTCTATATGACAGCCTTTTTGAGAATTGGTATTAGTGCAGGATTGAGGTGATACCAAGGCCTTTATGCCGCCGCACCTTTGTTCATCCAATTGGATTTATAAAGTTAGCGAGGAAAATCGGGAACAAAAACAGAAGTTGCTGGAAAAGCTCAGGTCTGGCAGCATCTGTTAAGAAGGAAAAAAATCTGAGTTAACGTTCGAGTCAGGTGACGACCCGAAACGTTAACTGATTTTTTTTTTGCCAGATGCTGCCAGACCAGCTGAGTTTTTCCAGCAACTTCTGTTTATGTTCTTGATTTACAGCATCTGCAGTTCTTTCAGCTTTTATTGATGAAAATTTGGAAACTCATTTTACAAATAGTTTGATTTCTTATGTCTTCCATGTCAACTAACCTGTCAGGTTTTTGGGTTATGATGCTTTTGAACCAGGTGTTGAGTGCACACTATATTGAATGGGTATAGTTTGAAGACTTCTTTGATTTGTCATCTCTGGGCAAAAGCATCTTGTCTCTATTTGGCTATTAAATAGGCTGTGATGAGGACTGCCAGTGGGGAAGAGTAACTGGATTCCTCCATTTTAGAAGATGTCTTTTGGCGCAACTATTTTATTGTGAGGTGGAATATATTTAATGTACTGAGTATTTAATGTAAAGTTTTATGTACTACCATGTTTTAACCAGGGAGGTGCTGGCTTAAACTGATAGAAAATATGAACAGGTGTAAGCCATCTGGCCCTTCAAGCTGCTCTGCCATTCAGTATGATCACGGCTGATCATTCTATTCAGTACCCTGTTCCTGCTTTCTTGCTATACCCTTTGCCTTTAGCCCTAAGAATATGTCTATAGTTTTCTTAAACATTCAATGTTTTGGTCTCAACAGCTTTCTGTGGCAGAGAATTCCACAGGCTCAGCACACTCTCTGCTCAAGAAGTTACTCTTGATCTCAGTCCTAAATGGCGTCTTCCCTATCTCCCCTGGTTCTGGACTACCCGTCATCATTAACATCCCTCCTGAGTCTACCCTGTTTCTGAACATTTCAAGTCCCATCATGGTAGTTGCTGGATGTAAATTAAATTTATGAATAGATCTGGAATAAAAGTAATGGTAACCATGAAGTCATGTTATAAAAGCCCATCTGGTTTACTAAATCTCTTTAGGGAAGAAAATGTGTTTTCCTCAGTCTGGTCTCAATGTAACTCCATATCCACAGCAACATGGTTGACTCTTAAATGTCCTCTGAAGTGGCCTTGCAAGTCACTCCGTCATATCAAATTGATACAAAGTCAAAAAGGAATGAAACCTTGGCATTGATTTAAGCAGTGGAAACAGCAGCATATCCAGCTTTGTTGATCCTGCAAAGTCCTCCTTTATGAACTGGGGCTGTGCCAAAATTGGGAGAGTTGTCCCACAAAATTAAACATTAGCCTAACACAATCATAGTCACGGAATCATAGTTTACAGAACTTGAATAGCCTACACCGGTTCCTATGAATGGTAGTGACAGGAAATGATACAGACACAAAATTTTCATCCATGATTGCCAGATATTATACCTTTTAATCTATTAAGAGCAGGAAAGTATTTTCTGAAGTTTGGGTAAATTTTGGTATAGTGAGTCCAATAAGAGTGCACTCGATAGTCGTTTGTGGTTTATACATTCACAATCCAATGAGCTTTTTCATGGAAAAAAACTTGTGGTAATTAAAAGCAGAAACTATAAAGGAAGTATGTGCTAATGGTGCTTCTTCATTACATGATATTCCAAGACTCTGTTTTCTTAGATGTGAAATATTTCAGTTGAAACATTGCAGCGCTTTTTCAATTGATGGTGCAGACTGTGTGGATCAATATAAAAGTGATAAATTATGATGAATTGACTTAAAACCACAGAAAATACTTATTGCAGAATATTCTTGTCTTGAATTGATTGTTAATATTTTAACGGAGCCTTAATATGAGGATGTGAAACTTCATTGTTTCTACTGAAGCTATAAGAAGCACACAGTAATGCTCAATCAGATTTTGCTCATTGAAAATCAGAATATGTCTGAGGAATTAAAATTGGATAAAAAGTTGATGTTGGTTTTTGGTGATGCAATTTGTGTTGAATTAACAGCATTAAGACATATTGGTATAAACCTGAATTTTTCCATAGTATAAGCAGTAATTTTCTTAATTTGTGCTCTGGTTAGAATCTTAAGACAGATCATGTTATGACATCTTATTGAAATTTGGATAGTTTTTATGCTTGCAGACATTGCACAATGCATGGAACACAAACCTGTTCATAAGAAGAGTACTATACTTTCTTTGCGTACTAAGAAAAATATCACATTATGCTCCATACATTTATTTGGTTCAAGATATCAGCTGTATGTATACAGGTGAATATAAATGACATTTATCTACAGTGAAAACTGAAATAATATGTATTGAAATAATGGTTAGATACGCTAGATTTGACCTAATGCTTAGCTGTGGGGAGATGAGGCAACCATGGCTGACAAGGGCAGTCCAACAGCAGAAAAGCATACCGTGGGAAACATTTAAAAATTGGCAGATAACTTGCCTAAAAAAAGGCAATAAAGGGGGAAATGAAATATGAGAGTAAGTGAGCTAGTAATATAACAGAAGATCGCAAGAGATTTTTTTAAGATATCTAAAAGGCAAGAGAGAGCCAAGAGTGGATATGGGACTGCTGGGAAATGAGGCTGGAGAAGTAGTAATGGGGAAGAAAGAAATGGTTACTTTGCATCTGTTTTCATAGTGGATGACATCATTTGCATACCAGAACTTCAAGAGAATCAAGGGGCTGGGGTGAGTATAGTGGCCATCACTAAGGAGAAGGTGCTGAGAAAACTGAAAGGTCTAAAGATGGCTAAATCAATTGGATTAGTTGGACTACAGCCCAGAGTTCTGAAGGACGTAGCTGAGGAGATTGTAGAGGCATTGGTGGTAAGCTTTCAGGTATCACTGGTGGCAGGGAGGGGGATCCAGAAGACTAGAAATAGCTAATGTAACACTCCTGTTTTAAGAAGGAAGGGAGGCAGAAGACAGGAAACATTGGCCAATTAGTTTGGCCTCGGTCGTAAGTAAAATTAAGGATGAGGTTGCAGAGTAGTTGGAAGTCTATGAAAAATAGAGCTGAATCAGCACTGCTACAATAAGGGGAGTTCATGGCTGACAAATCTGTTGGAATTCTTCCAGGTGGTAACGAGCAAGTTAGACAAAAAGAGAGCCAGTGAATGTGATCTGTTTGGATTTTCAGGAGGCTGTTAAATAAAATAAGAGCCCATGGTGTAGGGACAAGATCCTGGTGTGGATAGAGGAGTGTTTTCAGGGTGGCAGCTAATGAATAGTGGAGTTCTGTAGGGTTCTGATCTGGGACCATTAATGATCTGGACAAGGAAACAGGGTGTTGTTGCTAAGTTTGCAGATGATGCAAAGATAAGTGGAGGGACAGCTCATGTTGAGGAGGTAGGGAAGCTGCAGATGGACTTGGATAGGCCAGGAGAGTGGTCAAAGAAGTGGCAAACGTAATACAATGTGGGGAGATGTGATGTTATGGACTGTGGTAGGAAGAATAGAGGTGTAGACTATTTTCTCAACAGGGAAAGGCTTCAGAAAACTGAAGCACAGAAGGAGTCCTAGTTCATAATTGTGCCATATGCAGGATCAGTTGGCATTTAGGAAGCATTCGTTTTGAGAGAGCTAGAATAAAAGAGCAGCGATGTACTGCTGAGGCTGTAGAACACTGGTCAGATCACATTGGGAATATGGCGAGTGATTTGGGCCCCATATTTAAGGAGGGATATGCTGTTGGAGGAGAGGGTCCAGTAGAAGTTTACATGAGTGATCTTGAGGATGAAGGCCTTGTCCATATGAGGAGCAGTCAAGGTCTCCGTCTGTTTTCCGTGGAGTTTAGAAGGATGTGGGGAGATCTAATTGAAACTTAGAGAATACTGAGATGTCTAGATAGAGTGGAGAAGATGCTTAAGCTACAGAGGCTAGGACCTGAGGGTACAGGATTGTAGATTGAGGGTACGACCCTTTACAACTGAAATGAGGAGGAATTTCTTCAGCTAGAGCAGTTAATTTGTGGAACTCAGTGGCACAGGGGACTGTGGAGGCCAAGTCACAATGTATTCAAGACTCAGATC
This sequence comes from Rhincodon typus, assembly GCF_021869965.1. Lineage (NCBI taxonomy): Eukaryota > Metazoa > Chordata > Chondrichthyes > Orectolobiformes > Rhincodontidae > Rhincodon > Rhincodon typus. Next base: position 6,210 of record NW_025972085.1, read on the forward strand.
TGGTTTTAATGAACACAGCAGGCCAAGCAGCATCATAGGAGCAGAAAGGCTGATGTTTTGGGCCTAGACCCTTCATCAGAAAAGGGGGAGGTGAAGGGGGTTCTGAAATAAATAGGGAGAGAGTGGGAGGCGGATAGAAGATGGATAGAGGAGAGGAAACAAACAGGTCGAAGAGGCGGGGATGGGGCCAGTAAAGGTGAATGTAGGTGGGGAGTTAGGGAGGGGATAGGTCAGTCCAGGGAGGACGGACAGGTCAAGGGGGCGGGATGAGGTTAGTCGGTAGGAGATGGGGGTGCGGCTTGAGGTGGGAGGAGGGGATAGGTGGGAGGAAGAACAGGTTAGGGAGGCGGGGACGAGCAGGACTGGTTTTGGGATGCGGTAGGGGGAGGGGAGATTTTGAAGCTTGTGAAATCCACACTGATACCATTGGGCTGCAGGGCTCCCAAGCGGAATATGAGTTGCTGTTCCTGCAACCTTCGGGTGGCATCGTTGTGGCACTGCAGGAGGCCCAGGATGGACATGTCATCTGAGGAATGGGAGGGGGAGTTGAAATGGTTCGCGACTGGGAGGCGCAGTTGTTTATTGCGAACCAAGCGTAGGTGTTCTGCAAAGCAGTCCCCGAGCCTCTGCTTGGTTTCGAACCATTTCAACTCCCCCCTCCCATTCCTCAGACGACATGTCCATCCTGGGCCTCCTGCAGTGCCACAACGATGCCACCCGAAGGTTGCAGGAACAGCACCTCATATTCCGCTTGGGAGCCCTGCAGCCCAATGGTATCAGTGTGGATTTCACAAGCTTCAAAATCTCCCCTCCCCCTACCGCATCCCAAAACCAGTCCAGCTCGTTCTTCCTCCCACCTCCAAGCTGCACCCCCATCTCCTACCGACTAACCTCCTCCCGCCCCCTTGACCTGTCCGTCCTCCCTAACTCCCCACCTACGCTCACCTTTCACTGGCTCCATCCCCGCCTCTTCGACCTGTTTGTTTCCTCTCCTCTATCCCTCTTCTATCCGCCTCCCCCTCTCTCCCTATTTATTTCAGAACCCCCTTCCCCTCCCCCATTTCTGAAGAAGGGTCTAGGCCCGAAACGTCAGCCTTTCTGCTCCTATGATGCTGCTTGGCCTGCTGTGTTCATCCAGCCCTGCACCTTGTTGTCTCGGATTCTCCAGCATCTGCAGTTCCTACTATCTCAGATCTGGTCTTGTTTGCTAAGGGGATCAAGGGCTATGGGTAGAAGGCAGGAGAATGGGGTGGCGAAACACATCAGCCATGATTGACTGTCCTCCACCATTCAATGTTCCAAATGGCCTGAATCTGCTGCTGATCTTATGGTGATTAGGTTTAATCAGTATTAATGGGAGCAAATGTAGTCGTAACAGTAAAAAATTAGCTTTTGTTTGAAATGATATTTCATCCACAACTCCAATTGTGGTATAGGAATGCATGTTTTCTGATGCAATGGTGGTGTCCCTACCTCTGAACCAGGGGGAATTAGGCCTGTTAGTGACCAAACTAGCAATGTGTGTGGAGCTGGAAAACGTACTTGAGATTTTAAGACTTGAAAATGTTTGAGACTACTTTGCATCTGTATTGACAACTGAGAAGGACGATGTAGCTGATGCAGTACATTTATTCAAAAAACTGGTGGCAGGGATAAGCTAGGAAATACAGTCTAACACTTGTGGTGGGTGAAATAGTGAGGGACAGAATTAATCTCCACTTGGAGAGGTAAGGATTAATTAAGGACGGTCAATATAGCTTTATTGGGGGAGATTATGTCTAACAAATTTGACTGAATTTTCTATTGGTGACCAAGTGTGTAGATGGACTTACTGGACTTCACTATGGCTTGAAATAAGATTTTGCACGACTGTCTGTCTGGCTAAGAACCCTTGGGATCCAGAGCAATTTCTCAAATTGGATCCAAAGTTGGCTTTGTGGCAGGACGCAGAAGTTGATGATTGAAGGTGTTATTGTCATTGGAAGCCTGTGTGCAATGCATACCACAGGGTTTGGTTGTACTTTGGAGATAGCAGCTTTGCAAGTCTGCAGATGATATGAAAATTGGCGGTGTCGTAAACAGCGAGGAGGAAAGCCTTCAGCTATTGTCGATTTATAGATGGCAGGTCAGATGGGCTGAATGTGGCCAATAGAATTTAAATGAGGTGGTGCATTTGGGAGGATTTAACTGTTCAAAGGACTGCATGTTGACTGGTAGTATCCAAAAAGGTACTAACTATTGGAGCAATTTGGTGTGCATGTCGATTAGATTCTTGAAGGCAGCAGGACAGGTGGATAAGGTATTAAAGCCAGTTGGGACACTGCCTTTGTATTTGTCAAAGCATTGAATAAAAGCCAGGAGTTATGATGCTGCTGTACATACTGTTAGTTATACTGTATGCTGGCTTTGGTTGCCACATTACAAGAAGGATGTGATTGTGCTAAGAGAGGGTGCAGAAGACGCCCAAAAATATGTTAATTGGGCTGGAGTGAGTCAGCTATGAATAAAGACTGGATAGTGTGGGGTTATTTTCCTTTAGAGAGAAGGAGGCTGAGGGGAGATCTGATTGAGGTGTCTGAGGTACTGAGTGGCATAATCAGGGGAAATAGGGAGAGACATTTCCTCTTAGAGGGGTCAACAGCCATGGGTTACACTTTTTTAAAGTAAGGAGCTGGAGGTTTAGAGGAATTTGAGGAAAACCGTTTTCATCCTGAGGTTTCTGAAGAAGGGTCTAGGCCTGGAATGTCAGCCTTCCTGCTCCTCTGATGTTGCTTGGCCTGCTGTGTTCATCCAGCTGTACACCTTGTTATCTCTCTTCATCCAGAGGTTTGTGGGTATCATGAACTCACTACCTAAAAGGGTTGTGGAGGTGTGAACCCTGAAGACGTTTAAGAACTTTTTTTTTTTTTTAGATGAGTATTTGAAACACCATTGCAAACAAGGGTACAGGCCAAGTGCTGGAAAATAGGATTAGAGTAGATGGATGTTTGATGACCAGTGTGGACATGATGGGTTCAAGGGCACTGTTCTGTGTTCTTAAAAAGTCGCACCTCAATGGAGCAGGTGGGACTGCACCTTGGACCTTATTGCTCCAAGTTAGAGACATGATAACTATAAAATCCCCTGAAGCCCAATTATATTTATATTTTCTAATCAGCTTGTTTAGAGATATTATGACATCTCTGGAGTAAGTGGGACTTTAACCCAGGACTGGTGGTTCAGAGGTACAGGCACCACTATTGCACCACAGGATCCCCTTAAATTGCTCATGATATTTTTTAAGCAAACTGTTCAGAAGTCCTCTGGAGCAGGTGAGACTTCAACCCAGGTCTTCTGAACTAGAGGTAGGTGCGCTATATTGTGCCACAAAAGCCTCCAACATTCAATTGTAAATATATTTTTTCAAATTAACCTGTTTAGGGATGTTTGCTGTAGACCTCTGGAGCAGTTGGAACTTGAAGCTAGGCCTCCTGGTTCACTGGTAGGAATACTGCCATTCACCATGAGTCTCTTTTAAATTATTCAGTTTTTAACCAGCTTGTTCAGAAATATCTCCGAGCAGGTGAGGCTTGATCCCTGGTCTTTGGCCTAGAAGTAGGGTACTACCACTGTGCCACATAGCCTCTTGGAAGTTCAGTTACAGAATTTTTTAAATCAACACGTGTACCTGTTCAGAGATAGCAGGAACTGCAGATGCTGGAGAATCCGTGACAACAAGGTGCAGAGCTGGATGAACACAGCAGGCC
>NW_025972086.1:0-9955 GCF_021869965.1 Rhincodon typus
CCACAGATGCTGCCAGACCTGCTGAGCTTTTCCAGCAACTTTGTTTTTGTTCCTGATGGTTTGTTGATGTTGACTTGAATGGATGAAGGGTAGAAGAGGGCAGCGACTACAGAGCATGCACGAAGGTGCTGTGAAAACGGAATTGTCTAACGGTCCAGAGGAGCAAGCAGCAAGCTTCTGTCATCAAGTAATTGCTTTGACTTTCAGGTGAGGAATTGGCAGCATCTTGATTCTTGGGAAAGGAGAGGAGGATTGAGAACTGCAGAGAAAGGTGGCAAGATCAGCTAATAATGGGATGCAAATTCATTAAAGTCATCACATCCAATCATTAGTGAGTTTCTGAACTGGCCATTTAAACATTAAGGGAAAAATCTTCACATCAAGAATCTAATTTTTTTCATTTTGCCATATTTTCACAACTTCCTTGCCGTTGCCACAAACAAAAATGGCTTTGCCCATATGATCACCCTGTAGGTTGGTGCTGTTTGGAGAACAGTCTTTAGCAGTTTAACAGAGTAGACCATCTGCAGATAGTAAGAGGGAAGTGGTGATCACACAACTACTATCCTGTAAATGCAACCAGTCAACCTGTAGCTGCATTTTTGGGAGAAGTATTACAGCCTGGATAATCAGGTCAACAATGTCCTGTGACTAAGTGGACATAGTTCCCATACAGGCAACCTCACCTTCTCCAAAAAAACTTTGATAGATACCAAAGCTGCAGCCGAACTGGCTGTGGATAAATCAGAATTTACACGCATTCCATATGCAGCACTAGAAATGCTTCCATTTGACAATGTGTCTGTGTGTGACACCGGATGACACTGACCACACATGCACAGATGCATTATGACTTATTCACTGTCAACAGTAAAAGCTGATGCTAGGCCCATTTGCAAATGCACAAGGGACCATTTTGATGGTTATCTTTGCACTTTGGCCATTTACTCTGTACTTGAAGTGAATATGGTCTTGTAATATGTCTACACATGGCTGTTATTTCCTGTTGCATTCTTCTGGTACTACCCATTATTTTGTATATTAAAAAAGAAAATTGATATAAGTAATATAGACAAAATGCTTTGCTTATACTGTTTATTCTAGGTTACTTGATTGCACCCTTAATTCATACAGATGGTGTTTGCTTTTTTTTTCCCCAGTCTGTGCTTGAAGTAAAAATGATTTTAGTGAAAGAGTGGGTGGATTTCTATGTGCTAACCTTTTTGAAATGGGTGCAAATCCAATTTAAACCGATGGGATGAATGTTGCTTGGCTGTGAAAGACATACATAAAATGAATCTGAAACTCTCAGTCCAGACTTACTGAGTCATCACCATAAATTGACAACTTCCATTGACAAGAACACAGGACATTGTTGGAAATGGAAAAATGTCACAGTGATGCTAACATATAATGGGGCTTAAATATATTGGTGGGACTTCGGAAATGGAGGCTTGCCCCACACACAAACTGAAAATGCTAGAAATGTTCAATATGTCTATCAATGTTTAAGAAAAGCAAAGCTGGGATAGAATTTGGTTGTAAACTCCTTGCAAGTTCCATTTTGTCAACAATTTTAGGTACACTTCAGAGCTTTACTGTAGCAGCTTATTTTTTACAGTTTCTAAAAACTTGCAGATTATAACCAAACTTTCCTGGTTTGGATGTTTCACAAACTTAATTCTTCTACTAGAGAGAACTTACTCCCTGAACTTTCCATATATTCCTTTAAGGAGATAAAACAAAACTTGCTTTTGACTTGATAAAACAAAACTTACTTTTTACTTCAGTTAGTTCTCTTACAAGCTGCCCTAACAACTTTTAATCTCTGGGTTTTCTGAACCAAAATCAACCTGTGAATACTTGGAACTGGAAACTGGCTAATAGGCTTCATTTTTTTACCCAACTATTGTAAACAAATGCAATTTAACAATTTTCCATCAACTAACAACATGAACTTGCAGTCACTTGCTTTTCGAGCAATACTGGATTAGTCACTGTTCCAGAAGATCTTTCTGAATTTGATTTCTTTTTAAGAAAATCCTTCACAGAAGTAGTTAACATCCATATGTCACAATTTTAAAATCCAATCTGCAAAAAAGATATTAATATATATGGAATCACACCTCACTCACCCTATCAATATACAAGGCAATCAGAATCTTTAGTAACTATTCACATCTTACGCCCTGAAAAGGCAGCACAACACATACTGAAAAAAACTCGAAAGCCATGTACCTCAGCAAGTGGTGCTCCATGGTACAGCCATCACAGTCATTGCAAGCATTTAACAGATCATCACATTTGCGCATTAGCAGCATTACACTGCCGGGGCAATATGCAAGCTCATTTTATTTCCCAAATACCAAAAACACAGCAGTGGCAGAGATATTGGTATGTGTTGATCTCATTATACCCTCAGTTCATGAGATTCAAAACACAGCTACAGTTGCAGGACAGACTGTGCATAATGCAATCAAATCAGTTAACGACCTGCAAGAATATGATTTTGAAGTGAGATACAAGCCAAAAATCCAATAGATTCTGGAATGATTCTTGCAGTAGGGAAGCCAGTAATTGTCACCCCACTATTTAAGAAGGGAGCAAGAGATAAATCTGGGAGCTACAGACCCGTTGGCCTGACATCAGTAATAGGAAAAATGCTAGAATTTATTAAAATGATACAATAAATGGACATTTGGAGAACAATAAGATAATTGGGCATAGTCAACATGGATTTACCAATAAGAAATTGCATTTGACGACTTTGAATTTTATGAGGATATTACAAAAAAAATTGGTAAAGGTAAGTTGATGGACATAGTATACCTAGATTTTCAAAAGGCCTTTTGATAATGACACCACAGGAGATATGTAGTAAAATTAAAATATGGTAGTAATATCCTGGCATGAATTGAGGATTAGCTAACAGACAGATTAGAAATGGATAGGTTATTCTTGTATTGATAGGCTGTGGCTAGTCGGGAGCCACTGGCATCAGTACTTGGGCTCCTGCTGTTCATAACATATTTCAATTATTTGGATGTGGGGACAAAATGACATTTTTCTCAGTTTGCAGAAAGGGCCAAACTAACGGGTGTGTGTTGCGAGGAATATGTAAAGCAGCTTCAGGAGGATTTGGACAGGCATGGTGCATCAGCAAGAATATGGCAGGTTGGATATAATGTGAAAAAATATGAAGTTATCAACTTTGGTGGAAGAAACAAATGTTGGTAAAAGATTGGACAGTGTAGATCTGTATAGGAACTTAAGTGTCTTTGTCGATTAGCCACTGAAGAAGAGATTGAGCAAAGTGGGCCTATATTCTCTAGAAACATAGAAAATGGGAGCAGGAGTAGGCCATTCGGTTTTTCAAGCCTGTTCCCATTCAGGATGACCATGGATGATCATTCAACTCAGTACCCTGTTCCTACTTGTTCTCTGGGCTCACCATCTTCAATCTATCCTCAAAGTTGGAGTTCCTTATCCCTAGGACAATTCCTGCAAATCCCATCTGTGCTCTTTCCTATAGTGGTGCCCAGAAATGTACACAATAGAATTTTGAAGAATGAAAGTGATCTCATCAAAACCTTCAAATTACTTAAAAGGATAGACAGGGCAGATACAGGTAAGTTGTTTCTTTAGTTTGAGAACTCAAGAAGCAAGGTCAGAAATCACATGACACCAGGTTACAGTCTAACAGGTTTATTTGAAAACACAAACTTTCACAGCCATTTCCAGCATAACATACATTTGGAAGTCAAGTGCAAAAACTTTACCTGGCAATTAATTCTATAAACATTCTGGGACACAGGAAATTCTTACTCAAAGACAGATAAGAATGAAAGTAAACATATAGAGTGCTACCAGAATTGCACATTGGGCGGAGAATTTGAGTTAGAAATCCTACAAATATTTGGATACCAGCAAAGATTTCTAGAACATGAAACCGTGCCAAATTAAGCAATGTCATTACTGATCCTGGTGCTACATTGCAAAGGAACAGAAGCCAGCTCAGTCCAAAGTACAGCATGCCAATCATGCATGAAAAGAATGAGAAAGAACACTTTGACATTGATATTGAGTGTGTTGAAGTTGCAGTGATGTTGAGTGACGGAAAATATCAGCAAAACAACCAAGTTTTCCAACAAATGCAACAGATTAGAATGTATAACTCGCCAGACAGATATACAATGAGCAGATCAGCATGCATTGTCAACAATTCAAAATGTTACGTTAAAGTTCGAAATGTTTGTTTCATAAACTCTCTTTGGCCTGTTTTTATTATTATCGAGTTGGCACCACTTACCAATGTAAAACCAGCTATACCAGTTTTGATATGAAAATGCCAGTGTTGAACTGGGGTGGACAAAGTGAGAAGTCACACAACAGCAGATTATAGTCCAATAGGTTTATTTACAATCACGAGCTTTCTGAGTGCTGCTCTTTCGTCGGGTGACCTGATGAAGGAGCAGCGCTCTGAAATCTTGTGACTGTAAATAAACCTGTTGGGTTATAATTGGATACCTGTTTTGGACCCATTCAATCAGGATGTCAGCATAACTTTAAGAGACATACTCATGCCATCATCATTGCATCATAGCATACAATCAGAGAGTATAAAGATCTTATACTCCATCTTACTGTGGAGCATTTGGAGCCTAACACTCCATTGGGTGCCAGCTGCTCCATCTTAAACCGCTAGTCTGATATCAGCCCAGACACTTATGTCTCCGCAGAGTGTCATTCTTATTCATAATAGTTTGTTACAATAAAAGTCAGTTGGATTCTTCAATACCATAATATCAAACCCAATTTCTTAAGTCATGGAAGGTAACATAATTATATAATGACTTCATATTGCCACATCCAGAAAATAACACCCTTTTGAAGGCAAACTCACACCACCAACCTCCCAACTACACCCTCAACACAACCCAATTATCACCCAACCAGCTAACTACACTCCTATCTGACTACTCCCAGTCTCCAAAACTACCTTTGATCTAACTGTCCATTCACCGATCCCATCTACCATTCACATATCCATTCACTAAACTACTCACCCATTCATTCATTTAATGAGAGAATTGGATCATTAGAATTTGGCCTGAATACACCAGTTACTGTTGTGAAACTGGCATGCTGTTGTTATTCCCCTTACACAAACCACAGAAGGACTCAAGTATTCAGGTTAACCTCATGTTTATTCAAACAATCTTAGTCTTACACTGGCTGAACAGAATTCTGTCTAACACTGTCCCAGTTCTGCCTGGCTTTGTTCCATGTCTGTCCAATCTTGGTATGATGTCTGTCTGATCTTGATCCCACATCTGTCTCCTACATCTGTTCAATCTTGGTCCAGCGTCTGTATACTAAATCAACAACCTTTATGCATGTTCTTGCTTACATTTCATTCTTGGATAATAAGCAGAATTCTTCCATTCTAGGTATTTCTGTTATCCTGTCACAAGAACCTATCATACTCTATTAAAAATAAACCAAAGAATTGCAATGCTGCAAATCAGAAACAAAAACAGAAATTGCTGAGAAAACTTAGCAGGCCTGGCAGCACCTGCAAAGAGAAAGCAAAGTAATGTTTCATGCCTTTCTGTATTGAAAGAGGGTCACTGGACCCAAAACGTTAACTCTGTTTTCTCTTCAGAGATGCTGCTAGACCTGCTGAGTTTTCCCAGCAATTTGTACTTATACTCTAGTTGGCTCTCAAGGGTTGATGCAGGCCTTAGGGTGTTCAAAGTTCCCTCCATTTATTTCTGCTGACAAGGGCACTTAGAGATTCTAAATTCAAGTCTGCCAAAATATATTTTACAGTACCAGCTTGTAAGGTGTAACCCCTTTTAATAAAACGTTATTTAATTCCCAGTATAAGGAAGAATGTGCCCTTCATCCATCCTCCACCTTTCTAGAAGCAGTTTGAGCAGACATCAGAAAGGATCAAGGCATGTAGTTACTTGTGGGAATTGTTTGCACTATCAGTAACCACAGAGCAGAATGGGGTATAAGGAAAAATATAATGGGAGCTTGTCAGAAAGGTATGATGATAAGCATGGGGGCTTTTAATCTACATGTCAATTGAAAAGGTTCAGATAGACAAAGTTTACCTAGATGAAAGTTCTCCAAATATTTTCAGGATAGTTACTTGGAACAGCGTTTTCTAGATCCAACAAGAGAGCAGGTGACACCTTATCTAGCATTGTATAATGAGGTAGGATTAATTAATGACTTCATATTGAAGGCAGCCTTAGATGGCAGTGACAATGATATGATTGAATTTTACACTCAGTTTGAGAGAAATATGACTGTGTTCAAGATGAGTATCTTAAATTCAAATAATTGCAATTATGAGGACATGAACACAAAGCTAGCTAAATTGAACTGGCAAATAAGGTTAATGTATCGGTTAATGGAAGTGCAGTGGCAAATATTTAAGGGATATTTAAGCAATATACATAATAAATATATTACAATGAGAAAGAAGAATTACAAAGTGTGGAGCAAACAGATTGTTCAGTGTGGAATATAGGACCCCCAATCAGTCAGGTAGGGAGAGAGGATCAGATATGTAATTAAATTTCAGAAAAATGTAAGAAAAATAAGAAGCAATATTAGAGGTATTTAACTATGCAGATATTAACTGGGATTGTTTTAATGTGCATGGTAGGAGGGGGAAATATTCTTAAATTGCCTCCAAAAGAACTTTTTTATCCAGTACCCAGAAAGGCCAACAGAAGACAGAACAGTTCTGGACCTAATATTTGGAACTGAGCCCAAGCAGGCAGAAGGCATAAAATTAGAGATAGTAGGAACTGCAGATGCTGGAGAATCTGAGATAACAAAGTGTAGAGCTGGATGAACACAGCAGGCCAAGCAGCATCAGACGAGCAGGAAATCTGACATTTCGGGCCTAGACCCTTCTAAGAGAGCTTTTTGGAGATAGTGAACATAACTCAGTTAGATGTAGGATTGTAATGGAAAAAGATAAGAATGGGCTGAGAATAGAAGTTCTAAACTGAAAGGCTAACTTTATTAAGATATGATAAAATTTGGCCCAAGTGAACTGGGAACAGTTACTTGCAGACAAAACTGTGTGGGAAGCATTCAAGCAGGAAATAGCAAGAAAGTACAGGGCAAATATGTTCCCGTAAAGACAAAGCATGGGACCAAGACTGGAGAACCCAGGATATCAAGGGACATAAAGATCAGGATTTTAAAAAAAGAAGCTTATGGCAGAAAGCAAGGAGGAGTATAAAAGGCACAAGGAGGCTTTTAGAAAAGAAATTAGAAAAGCAAACAGAGTGTATGAGAAAGCATTGGCAGGTAGAATGAAGGAAAACTCAAATGTTTTCTTATCCATGTAAAGAGCAAGAGAATAACTAGGGAAAAAAAAAGGAACCCTTAGGGACCGTATAGATAATCTGGCAGTTGTGGTTCATGTTCTCAATAAACACCTTGCATCAATCTTTCCAATGGAAAAGGATGACACAGATATACATTAGGATAGAGGATTGTGAATTTTTAGAAGAAATTAACATTGAGAGAGAGAGACAGCAGGTGCTAGCAGAATTAGCAACTTTAAAAGTGGATACATTTACAAGCCCAGATGAAATGTATTCCAGGCTGTTGAACGTAGCAATGGAGCAGGTATCAAGGACCCAGGCAATAATTGTCAAATAAGCTCTTGCCACAGGTGAGGTCACACAGTTGTCCTTTTCCAGTAATTTCTGATTTTGTTGGAGATGACACATGATCTCTTTTTGTGTTGTAAATCTTTATGAGCATCTAACGATCATATAATAATTAGAGGTGGGTGACAGGACATAAGACTGGACAGAGGATTAAAAAAAAACAAAGAATTAATTGATAAAGGGAAAATCTAGAATGAGATCAAAATTACCATAGTCTTATCAGACCATAGGGCTGCTCCCTCATGAGAGAGAGAAATGAATGGTAGTGATTTAGCCTGAGGTCATTATGCCTCAGGTGAAAGGAGAGGTTAAGAAGAACAGTCCATCATATTAACCTCAGCCAGTGCAGGAATTGAACTCAAGCTGGTGCCATTACTCTGCATTGTAAACCAGCCATCCAACTTAACTTACCCAAAGTTAACTGGAAATATGAAAACAGATAGGAAGAGTTTCTGCAGATACTTTAAAAAGGAAACTTATTTACAAAGTGAGCACAGGTAATACTGAAAGTGAGCCTGAAAAGTTAATAATGCAAAATAAGGAAATGGCAAATGAATTGATCAGGCATTTTGCATCACCTTCACTCGAGAGCAAGTAACACTCCAGAAATAGCTGTGAATCAGGAAATGGAAGAGAGTGGGGGATATTTAAAAAAAAGACTAGGTAGGTGGCACTGAACATTTTTTTGGGACTATGGCCTGACAAGTCCATGGGTCCTAATGAACTTCGCCCTAATTCTTAAAAGAAATGGCTAGTGAAATATTTGATGCATCATATCTAAATATTCCATTATCCATAGATTTGGACAAGGTTCCATTAGATTGGAAAGTGGTGAATGGAACTCCTTTATTCAAAAATGGAGGGATACAAAAGAGGGGATACTATTAAGCTTTATACTATTTAGCTTAATAGCTGTCATTGGGAAGGTGTTAGAAGCTATTATTAAATATGTTATAGCACAGCACTTAAAAAGTTCAAGCTAATCAGACAGAGTTAACATGGATTTATAAAGGTGAAGTCATGTATAACCAATTGATTGGGTTCTTTGCGAAAGTAGATTGTGTTGTAGATAAGTACTGTACTTAGAGGCATTTGATAAGTGTTCACATCAAAGGTTCTTGAGAAAAATAAACATTCATGGTGTAGTGGGTAACATATTAGCATGGATAGAAGACTAGCCAACTAACAGAAAACAAATAATGGACATAAATGGATCATCATCTGATTAGTAAGATGTAATGAGTGATATGCCATATGGATCAGAGCTGGAGCCTCAGTATTTTACAACTTATATAAACGATAAAGGAACTGAAAGTATGCTTACTAAATTTGCTGATGGCACAAACATAGGTAGGGAAAGGGTGGCACAGTGGTTAGCACTGCTGCCTCACAGTACTAGGGACATGGGTTCAATTCCAGCCTTGGGTGACTGTCTGTGTTGAGGTTTGTATTTTTCCCATGTCTGTGTGGCTTTCCTCCAGGTACTCCAGTTTCCTCCCACAGTCCAACGATGTGTAGGTTAGGTGGGTTTGCCATGCTAAAAATTGCCCTGTAGTGTCTAGGTATGTGTAGGCTAGGGAGTTAGCTATGGTAAAAAAAAAACCCATGTGTGGTTACAGGAATGGGGTGGGATGCTCTATGGAGGAACAGTGTGGGCATGATGGGCCAAATGACCTCTTTCTGCACTGTAGGGATTATATAATACAAAAACAAGTTTTCAAGAGTTTATAAGGAGGCTATGAAGAGACACAAATGGGTTAAGTGAGTGTGCAAAGATCTGACAAATGGAGTATATTGCAGGAAAAGATGAAATTGTCCATTTTGGCAGGACGAATGGAAAAGAGGCATATCATCTGAATGGTAAGATACTGCAGATACATCTGGGATACAAAGGGATTTCAGTATGCACATTGCATGAATCACAACATGTTATAATGCAGGTGCAGCAACTAATTAGGAAATCTAATAGAATGTTATTATTCATTGTAAGGAAAAGTAAATACTAAAGTAGGAAGATTATGCTTCAATGATCCTGAGCATTGGTGAGGCCACATTGGAATTATTGTGTATTGTATTGATCTCCTTATTTAATGAAGGGTACCAAGGTTTGGAGGCAGTTAGAGAACGTTTACTGGACCAGTATCTGGAATGGTCAAGTTCTTATGAGAAAAGTTTGGACAGGTTAGGCTTCTATCAGCTGGAGTTTAGGCGAGAAAGAGGCAATTTGATTGGAACATATAATATCCTGA
>NW_025972087.1:0-9955 GCF_021869965.1 Rhincodon typus
TTGTTATCTCAGATTCTCCAGCATCGGCAGTTCCCACTATCTCTGATGCAGTAAAGTGGAACTAGTTTGGTTTGGGATCATGGTTGGCATAGACTCGTTGGACCGAAGGGTCTGTGTCCGTGCTGCATGACTGTAATCCTGATGTATACTGATCTATACCGATAGGTACTGAACTATCTATCCTATTGCATATTGTTCTACCCTGATACACAGTGACCGGTAGGGATCTCTCTCGGTGATCACTGAGGTAGGGATTAGGTTGATTTACTGATGGGTCTTGCCTGACTCTGCAGCAGCTGGATCCAGGGATTCCTCAGGCCGGAAGGTCTCTGCGTCAGTTTCCGGGTTTGTTTTGGGGCGGGGCCGATTGTGAGGAAGCGGAAGTGAGGAAGCGGATGTGCGGACCACGTTGCCGGGCGACTTCAGTGTGACCCTTGACCTCAGGCGATGGCGGTCCGAGCGTCCTTCGAGAATAACAACGAGGTCGGCTGCTTCGCCAAACTCACCAACACATACTGCCTGGTGGCGGTGGGTGGCTCCGAGAACTTCTACGGGTGAGTCCGAGTCCGATGGTGAGGGAGGGAGCCCCCGGGGCCCGTTAGCGGGGAATGAGGGAGAGAGAATCTCCCCTCCCCCCCCCCCGGGTGGGGGTGCTATCGCCGGCGAGGCCCCGGCTGTGAGATTAAAGCCTTGTACAGGCACATGGAGTCGTACAAGGAGGTGCAGGGCCGATGAAGGACCGTAGAGGGTACATTAGCACATGGAGGCAGGGGATGTTAAATAAATATCTCGCAGTCTTATAGAAAGAGCAGGATGCTGCCCGGTCATGGCGACATTGGAGGAAACTGTCACTGGATAGTCTGTTGGTGCTTAAAGTATCTCCGCCAGATCGATGTTTCCTTTCCCTCTTTGCAAATCTCGAATGATTTCTGCCGGGCCTTGCCAAGTCTTGAGCCTGTACTGGCCACGATGATGAAATGTATGGGAATGGTCAACATGCCTAAGCCCTGTCAGCTGTGCTGAGCTCTGACTTTGACTGGTTGTAGCCCATCTTGGAGAAGAGATTAGTTGTAGATGAACTTGATGTTTGTTTTGATTATGTTGGAAAACTATCTTATGTAGGTTACAGTCTCCCCAGCTCTGGTCAAGGCATCTGCTTCTCCCCTTAGTGATGGCGCTTTTTATGTACTTCACGTGAATGTTCCTTCTCCCAGTTCCTGACTCTATTAAACTTAAGGCCACGGTACACATGGAAATTATTGATTTCCTAGATGTCACAGTATTGGCAAAAGAAAACACAGGAGCAAAAGTGTTTTTTCTTTTCAAAATAAATGACCCACAAAAAGCCAATACCCGAAACACACTTTTGTGATTAATGAAGTCACGGCTAATTTGTTTCCATCACATTTTACAATGCCTTTCACTGTTTCCCAGATCTCAATCTCCGATTTAAATTTAACAATTGATGCAGGGCTATTTACAAAAGTGTCCGGCATGTTTTTCCTTGTATGGTAGCTCCCAGCAGCCTGAAGTTGGAGATCTTGCATTCAATTACAATGAGCTGAACAGCCTGTTTCTGTGAAAGTCTATGATTCAGAGATTTAGTGATTTCAAGTATTTGAAGCTCCGAGTTAGCTGAGTGTTCCTTTGACAGGCTTGAAACTGTTTTTTCTGTTTTTATTCCCTCGTGGGACATGGGCATCACTGGCTGGGCCAGCATTTATTTGCACGTGCCTAATTACAGTTGAAAAGATGGTGATGAGCTACTGTCTTGAACTACTAGAGTCCTGTGACAATGCAACTAGGGATGGAGTTTCAGGATTTTGACTCAGTGGCACTGAAAGAATAGCAAGATATTTCCATGTCAGAATGGTGAGTGGCTTGTAGGGGAACTTGAAGATGGTGATATTTCCAATTATCCGCTGCCCTTGTCCTTCCAGATGGAACTCCTCGTGTGTTTGGAAGGTGCTGTCTAGGGATCTTTGAATTTCTGCAGTGCATCTTGTAAATAGTACACACTGCTGCCACTGGGCATTAGTGGAGGGAGTGGATGTAGTGTGAATAAAATGAACTGCTTTGTCCTGGCTGGCTGTACTCATCCAGGCAAGTGGGGAATATTCCATCACACTGATAACTTGTGGCTTGTAGATAGTGGACAGGGTTTGGGGAGTCAGTAGGTGAATTACTTGCCGCAGTAATCCTGGTCTCTGGCCTACTGTTGGAGCTACTTTATTTATATGGTAGGTCCTGAGGTGTTTGGAGAGGGGGTAGGTTTGGAACGGAGTGACGATAACATTGTTGAATGTCTGTGGCCAATTTTTAAAATTAATTCATGGGATGTGCGTGTGGCTGGCCATCCAGCATTTATTGCCCGTCCCTAATTGTCTCTTATTAGAAATAGTCATTGTGTGGCGTGAATGTTACTTGCCACTTTTCAGATCAACCCTGGATATTATCCATTTCTTGTTGCATTTCAAATGGACTGCTTCAGTATCTGAGGAGTCATGAATGGTTTTGAACATTGTGCAATCATCAGTGAACATCTCCACTTCTGACCTTATAATCGACAGAAGGTCATCGAACCAGCTGAAGATGATTCGGCCAGGACACTCCCTGAGCCACTCATGCAGAGATGTCCTGAAGCTGAGATGACTGACTTCCAACAACCATAACTATCTTCCTATATGCCAGATAATACTCCAGCCAGCAGAGAGTTTTCCCCTGATCCCCAATCATTTCCAATTTTGCGAGGACCCTTTGTCACACTCAGTCAAATGCGGATTTGATGTCAAGGGGCTTTACATTCACCTCACCTCTGGAATTCAGCTCTTTTGTCCATGTTTGAACCAAGACTGTAATGAAGTCAGGAGCTGAGTGGCCCTGGCAGAACCAAAACTCAGCGTCACTGAGAAGGTTCATGTTGAGCTACTTGATTGCGCTGTTGATGACGTGGTGGTCGAGAGTAGACTGGAATGGTAATTAGCTGGGTTGGACTTGCTATGTTTTTTGTGTAGAGGATGTACCTGAGCAATTTTTCACATTGTCGGATACATGCCAGTGCTGTACCTATACTGGAACAGCTTGGCTAGGGGAGCAGCAAGTTCTGGAGCACAGGTCTTTAGTACGATTGCAGGAATGTTGTCAGGGCCCATAGCCTTTGTATTGTTCAGTGCCTCCAACTGTTATGTGATCTCACATGGAGTGAAACAAATTGGTTGAAGACCGTTCTCTGTGATGTTGGAGGACCACTGGAGGAGGTATCCCAGAATACATTAGGAAATGGCCCTGGAAGTATTGGATGCATTGGCGATCATCTTCTAAAATTCTACAGACTCTGGAGCTGTTTTTTATTCATTTATGAGGGAGTTACTTGCTGGATCAACATTTATTGCCCATCCCTAGTTGCCCAGAGGGCAGCCAAGAGTCAACCCTTGACTGTAGATCTGGAGTCTCACACAGGCCGGACCAGGTAAGGACAGCAGGTTCTTTCCTGAACCTCATTAGTGAATCAGATCAATTCCTATAGACTGAAGGTTAACATATGTATACCAACAATTTGAGAGAGAGAAGGAACAGAATTCAAGACAAGTTAACCTAGCGCCAGTAGTGGAGAAAATACTCAAGTCTTATAAAAGCCATAAGTCACATGACACCAGGTTATAGTCCAACAGGTTTATTCGAAATCTCAGCTGCTTTGTCACCTGAAGGGGCTACACTCCAAAAGCTTGTGATTTCAAATGAACCTGTTGGACTATAACCTGGTTTCGTGTGATTTTTGTCCACCCCAGTGCAACGTTGGCACCTCCACATTATAAAAGCCGTGATAAAAGAACACTTGGGAAAATATAAACGGATTAGACAAAGGCACTGTGGGTTTATGAAAGGGAAGTCAGGTTAACTGTTTGAATGGAGATACTTAAGAATGGAATTGGTAGAATAGATAGGGAGAAACTGTTGATGTGGTGTCTTTGGATTTTAAGAAGGCTTTTGATAAGGTCCCACGTAAGAGGCTAATGGGCAAAGTTAAAACACCAGGGTGGGTGTGATATACTGGCATGGATTGAGAATTCATTGACAAAATTGACACAGAAGAAGAATAATTGTTCTTTTTCCAGGTGGTGAGTAATTGTGTACCACAGGGATCAGTGTTTAGGCCCCAGCTATTCACTATATATATGACTTGAATGTGGGAACCAAATGTGATATTTCCAAGTTTGCTGACGAAACAAACCTCGGTGGGTGGGATTCTGAATTGTTAGCAGGATGCAAGGAGGCTTCAAGTGATTTAGACAAGTAGTAATGATTCTGTGAACTGGCCTCCTGCTTTGAGTTTCAATATCAAAGGTGGCTCAGTGAAGTTCAGTTATAGATCAGCCATGATTGACTGAGCGTATAGCCTATTAGGCTTAAATGGCCACCTCCTGCTCGTCATTCTTTAACAGTCTGAGCTTAGTTTGACCCCAGGGAACAGAAGGTAAATCCAGATCTGATCTTCGTCATCTGAATCCATTGGAATTGTACATGCCCTGCCCTTTGCAGCAGAGACTGTATGTAGGAAGAGGCTGAGTGGAGCGTGAACTACTACTTCTTAAGACTGATAGATAAACTGTGACTCTGTTCCTCTTTCCTCCAGCAATTGTTTCTGGAGCTCCCTAATTTTAAAATATTTACCAAACAGTAGTATATTTGAGCAAGCTTCATTATCTAATGGCAGTACACTGTGTAGAGTCTGCCTGTGACCTATAGTGGTGACTCAGTGGTGCAGTGTGAGTCATCAGTAATCTGACTGCTCAGTCAGTCCAAACATTGCAGTCCTATTGCACATTGTATTGTTAATCTGGCAGATTCCATTTTATCCACCTGTTATTGCTGCATGTGTCAGGATAACACCCCCAAATAGTGGATTTGTAGATACTCATTTTCCTATTCTGTTCAACCACAGGGCATCGCAGCTGCAGAGAGAGGGCTCTGTGATTCGTATTTTCATAGATGGCTAGCTAAAACTGAGATTCCTGATATTGGAGGGAGCTTTGCATGAACAGTAAACTGATTTCTGGTGGAGAAAGCAGAACTGGGCAGAGAGCATGTTCTCAAGTGGAAGTCTGTGACCAACATGTCTTCAGGAGTTCTGTGCTCAACCTCTACTTCATCCTCTGCAGATGAATGATCTGTGTTTGGGAATGGAGGAAAGGCAGAACTGTAGGTATGGCATTAGCATGTGCATTGTGAGCATGTATATGGGCAGACAGGTGAAACTACAGTCAACACAATTGTTGCAGCTGACTGGGGTAGTGTACTGAAAATTGAACCACACCATTCTTAGAGTTGACACAATGTGAAATTTTGATTAACTATTAAATTGCCCTCATTTTACCTCACTGTCCCACTGAGCTTAAAGGAATGTGCACACAAGGATTTTTCATCAACAAATCATTATTTCACAGAATTGCTACAGTGTGGAAACAACCATTCAACCTATCGAGTCCATACCAACCCTCCCTAGAGTATCCTTCCCTGTAACCCTGCATTTCCCATGGCCAATCCACGTAACCACATCTTTGGACTGTGGGAGGAAACCGGAGCACCCGGAGGGAAACTACGCAGACGCGAGGAGAACATGCAAACTCCACACAGACAGTCACTCGACGGTGGAATTGAACCCGGGTCCCCGGCACTGAGGTAGCAGTGCTAGCCACTGAGCCACTATGCTGCTGCCATTTACTGTAATCAAACTTTTTAATGAATGGCGGGAAAGAAACGTGAATTGCTAACCAGTAACTCAATAACTCTATCCCTTTTTGAATTCCCGAACATATACAAACAAGGTGTGCAGAGAGACAAGATGCAAGTATTATGCGTTGGGATGCATGGGGTGAAGCCAGAGATACACAATTCTAGCACTACTTTGGATCGCAGCCACCGATTAGCCGTCTTCTTTCACCTCCTTTCAGTTTGAGAACATGAGGTTGGCGGTGCATTGATTCAATATCTTTCATTCACTAGTTAAAGATTTACCCATTCAGTATCTTGGAAAGTGGTTTTTCACTTTTTCCTGTTAACAAGGGAATTTGTAGAGAGCAGTTTATGGGGAAATGGTGAGTGAGAACAGCTACCAGGAGATTTTCTTCACTGTAAATAGGAGATTGAGAGCGAGAGATTCAGATGCTTCATCTGTACAAACTATGGCTTTTCCTGGTTTGCTCACTTAGAGTTATAGAGCTGTACAGCACAGAAACAAACCTTTGGTCAAACTTGACCATGCTGGCCAAAGATCCTAAATTAATCTCGTCTTATTTTCCAGCCTTTGGCCCATATCCCTCTAAACCCCTCCTATTCATATACCCATCCAGATGCCTTTTAAATGTTGTAATTGTACCAGCGTCCATTACATCCTCTGGCAGCTCATTCCATACACGCACCACCCTCAGAAAAAGCTGCTCTTTGGTCTCTTTCAAATCTTTCCCCCCCTCACCTTAAACCTATGCCCTCTAATTTTGGACTCCCCTACCCTAGGGAAACAACCTTGGCTATTCACCCTTTCCATGCCCCTCCTGCTTTTATAAACTTCTATAAGGTCACTTCTCAGCCTCCGAAGCTCCAGGGAAAATAGCCCCAGCCTATTCAGCCTCTCCCTATAGCTCAAACCCTCCAACCCTGGCAACATCCAGCAGTTGCCACATTCTCAGGAACCAGTTAAGAGATGGTTACTATGCAGAGCTTGCAGTGCAATTGAAAACTGATCAAAGGACTGCCCTGAAGATGTGCACAGACAACAGTTGTCTATAACATCCACCCCGCCCAGCCAACCTCCACAAAATCATTATCTTTTCTGTTTTGCACATTCCAAAAATAATAGTTTTTACATGCTTGCAGTCTTGAGAGACATTTAAAATATGCCTTTCACCCCAAGGTTTATGATGCAGATGACAGTGCGTGATAATTGGTCCATTCATTCTCAATCTTCTCTTATACAACTTTTGTGCAGCCTTTATTATCTTTAAATCTTTAAGTCTTTAAATCCTTAACTACTTCCATCATTTTTATGGATGATGCTTTTGCTTTCTCACATCGTTTACATCGCTGGCAAAGAGTCCTTTTATTAGTTGTATCAGTAAACTCCATCTGAACAATATCACAGTGTGAGTTTTAAACTTTTCAATGAACACTCATGATTATGATTTATTTGGATTAATGTTTCATTACAATCATGTCAGACATTGGCTCTTCAACATTTTGAAGTCTATGATAATCCCAAATCTCCTTTTTCTACAATGGAGTTGACAATGGTTGAGTTTCTAAGAAATGTGAGGAGGATGCAGAGAGTTGGTGATGTTAGACTAGTTGAGTGAGTGGGCAAAAGCATGGCCGATGAAGTGTAATGTGGCTAAATGTGAGGTTATTGACTTTGGTTGCAGTTAAGCTTCTTAACGTTACAATGTAGTCGTGAAGCTGAGATGTAAGAACTTTGTCAGGCTTCCTCAAGTTTCAACAAGAAAGAATGAGAGGCAGGGAGTGGAGGGAGAGAGAGAGAGAGAGAAACTTGCCTTTGCGACAAGCTTTAGAGGTTGCTTCTTTCTAACGCTTGAGGTTTTTGAAATAGAAATCAAGACCTTAGATGGTTGCTAAGGCAAAAACACCAGCACAGGACCCCATAATCTCTTCCAACTAGGCTTTCCCCCAATTAATGGCAATAAATCCTATTTTTTATCCTCCTAAAAGCTTTACCAATTTTCTGAAGTCTCTCGACTTTCTCTAATCTGCATATAGCTACATTAGACCTGGCCTTTTTCCTTGACAAACCCTGTTTAATTCTAGATAACACAATGTGGAGCTGGAGGAACACAGCAGGCCAGGCAGCATTAGAGGAGCAGGAAAGCTGGCGTTTCGGGTTGGGTCCCTTCTTCATTTTCTGAAGAAGGGTCCCAACCAAAAACATCAGCTTTCCTGCTCATCTGATGCTGCCTGGCCTACTGTGTTATCTCTGACTCCAGCATTGGCAGTTCTTACTATCCTTGTTTAATCCTAGTTGGCCCAGCACTTTTCGAGGCAGTTAGAGTTGGCAATAAATGCTGGCCAAGCCAGCATCCCATCAATGAATACAAAAAGTCCAGAAAGTGTCCAAATGGTTCAGTGTCTTCAGTTATTTTTACACACTCCTTAAATATAGATTTGTAGCCCCAGCAGCAACCTCTGTGTCCTCCTCCCAGCTTGCATTCTCACCTAAGATTTGGATCATCACCAAACTTGGACAGAGAGCGGTGTATTCAAGCCATTACTCTAGATTTGGAAATGATTTAGACCCCAATGATGATCCTTGTGACAGTTCACCAGTCACAGCTTGCCAGCCTGAAAATGCCCCACTTACTTTTGCTTTGCTGCCTGTCCATTAACCGATTTTCTAAGCATTAACCAACATTACCCCCTAACTTTCCACCCCACCAGCCTCTGCATCCAGTGTATCGTCCTCAAACACTTCTGCCAACTCCAATTAGAACCCACCACTCGGAACATCTTCCACAAGGACCATTCCCTTTGCTACACCTTAGTTCATGCCATGTGCCACACTCCCCACCAACCACTCCAACCCGCCCGGTACCTTGCCCTGTAACTGTAAAAGATGCAACACTTGTCCACGGACCACCTCCCTCACCTCCATTTAGGGCCGTAAACAATCCTTCCAAGTGAGACAGAGCTTCACCTGCATATCCTCCAACCTAGCCTACTGTATTCAATGCTCCCGATGTGGTCTTCTCTACATCGGTGAGATCAAACGTTGACTCGGTGACTGTTTTGCTGAGCATCTCTGCCTGGCCCGTAACGGCCAACCTAACCTCCCGGTCACCTTCCATTTCAACTCCCCGTCCCACTCCCCCTCTGACATGTCCGTCCTCAGCCTCCTGCAGTATCGCAGCGACTCGGAACTCCTATTTGAAGAACAACACCTTATCTTCCACCTGGGCACCCTACAGCCCGGAGGACTGGACATGGAGTTCTCCAATTTCAAATAACCTTCCCACCCATTGCCTGGCCTCTCTTCCAGCCCCACCTCCTCCCTTACATTCCACCTTCTGACCCTCCCTTCCAGCCACCAACAGGATTCATCCCTCCCATCGACCAACCACCATGCCTACCGCCAGTATCCACCAATCACCACCATTCCTCCTCCACTCCTTCCCCACTCCCCCTTTATCTGCAGCTCCCCCTACCCCACATGCAGCCCTGAAGAAGGGTAATACCCAAAACATTGACGGCTCCTTTCCTCCTGATGCTGCCATGTTTGCTGTATTCTTCCAGCCTCCTGTTTGTCTACAATGTGGTTCTAAATGAATAGAACAGAAAGCTGACCTCTGGAATTGGCAAGGTGGTGTTGGCCATAGTGTGGCCCAACACACACAAAGGCCATTCAGCCCATTATGTTGGTGCTGGCTTTTGGGAAGAGCTATTGGATTCGTTTCACTACCCCCCAGTCTTTCCCCGTAGACGTGCACACTTTTCTCTATGTAATTTCCTTTTTAACCCGTGCTGACTGCCCTTTCAGATCAGAACTCTGTCTCTGCTTTCCAGAGAACAATCCCACCTTCCTCAGTCTCTCTCTGTAGTTGAAATAGCTCATTCTTGGTTCCATTCCAGTAAAATCCTCCATGCAGCCTCTTGCAAGCCCTGACATCTTTACTAATTCAACACTGGCCTAACCGAGGTTTGTAACGGTTTAACATTATGTTGTAGTTTTTCTTAATCTATACCTCTCTTTAGAACTAGGAGGATCCCATAATCATTTTTCACAACTTTCTCAACTTGTCCTTCCACCTTCAAACATTTGGGTACATTCACCTCCTGGTCCCTGTTCCTGCTCCATCTTTACAATTGTAACATTTGGTTTATATCATCTCTGTCTTGCAACCAAATTGAATCCCTTTGCATTTCTCTCTGTTAATTCCACCTGCTGTGTCTGTCC
>NW_025972088.1:0-4482 GCF_021869965.1 Rhincodon typus
CCCCTCCCACTATAACCCCCTCCGCCGTGCTGACCGCCTCTCTCATTGCCCCCTCCCACTATAACCCCCTCCGCTGTGCTGACCGCCTCCCTCATTGTCCCCTGCCCTCTCGCTCTGGCAGGTGACAGCACTCTAACAGCGATCCACGTGGCGAAGGAATCCGGGATGATCGGAGTCAGGGAGAGGGTCATCCGGATCAAGGCGAAATCTCCCACCACCACCTCCAAAGCCACCATCAGCTGGAGGAACGTGAAGAAAACGCGAGGGCTTGAGCGCACCGAAACTCCGCAGGTTCCTCAACTCTTTCCCCTACCTTCGACCCATCGGGATAGAGACCAAGGTGGGGGGAAACCGGACCACCCTGGACAATCCCAGGGGTCCTGGTCACCAGCAGTTTGGGGCAGACCCTCATTTCTACTTGCTCCTGCGCGGTCTGCAGGCAAAACAGACGCCTCCCTGTCCCGTGGGTTCTTCGGCGTTTCCCGGGAGTTACCCGTTTGCAATCTCCGAAGCGTTAGCCAGTCAGGAGTCACGCGACGCCAGGCAGTCGTCCAATGGCGCTGCTCCCAAAGCTCGCGATTTCACATCAACCTGTTGGACTGTAACCTCGGACTCCTGACCTTGTCCACCCCAGTCCCACACCGGCCCCTCCACGTCACTGCCCAATCAGAGTTCACTTTGCCAGCCCCCATTTCCCCCGCAATTTTCACGTTGTTGTGAAATAAGATCGTCAGGCATAGGAGCGGAAATTAGGCCATTCAGCCCATCGAGTCTGCTCCCCCATTCAATCATGGCTGATAAGTTCCTCAACCCCATTCTCTTGCTTTCTCCCCGTAACCCTTGATCCCCTTGATAATCAAGAACCTATCTATCTCGGTCTTAAATGTACTCAATGACCTGGCCTCCACAGCCTTCTGTGGCAGGGAATTCCATATATTCACTACTCTCTGGCTGAAGAAGTTTCTCCTTATCTCCGTTCTAAAAGGTCTACCCTTTACTCTAAGGCTGTGCCCTCGTGTCCTAATCTCTCCTACCAATGGAAACATCTTCCCAACATCAACTCTGTCCAGGCCATTCAGTATTCTGTAAGTTTCAATTAGATCCCCCCTCATCCTTCTAAACTCCAATGAGTATAGTCCCAGACTCCTCAAACGTTCCTCATATGTTAAGCTTTCCATTCCTGGGACCATTCTCGTGAACCTCCTCTGAACACACTCCAGGGCCAGTACATCCTTCCTGAGATATGGGGCCCAAAACTGCGCACAATACTCCAAATGTGGCCTGATCAGAGCCTTATAAAGCCTCAGGAGTACATCCCTGCTTTTATATTCAAGTCCTCTCAAAATAAATGCCAAAGTTGCATTTGCCTTCCTGACTACTGACTCAACCTGCAAGTTTACCTTGAGAGAACCCTGGACTAGAACTCCCAAGTCTCTTTACACTCAGACTTCGGAGTTTTCCCCCCATTTAGAAAACAGTCCATGCTTTTATTCTTCTTACCAAAGTGCATGACCTCACACTTTCTCACGTTGTGAAATCTTGCATTGTATCCAGAACTGCAAAAAGACTTCCTTCTTACGAAAAATTCAACTCTAAGACCTAGGGTCACAGGTACATAATTCTTTGAAGTTTGTGTACATATAGACAGGGAGGTTAAGAAGGCATTTGGCACGCTTGCCTTCATTGCTCAGACCTTTGAGTATCGGAGTTGGGGACATCATGTTGAGGTTGTACAGTATGTTGGTGAGGCCTCTTCTGGAGCACTGTGTTACAGTACTGGTCTCTCTGTATTAGGAAGGATGTTATTAAACTGGAGAGGGATCAGAAGAGATTTACCAGAATCTTGCTGGGAATGGAGGGTTTGAGTTATAAGGAGAGGCTGGGACTTTCTTCACTGGAGTGCATGAAGTTGAGGAGCGTCTTTGTAGAGGTTTATCAAATAATGAGGGGAGTATAGATAAAGTGAAGGCAGGTGAGAGGCGACCTTAGAGAAGTTTATGAGGGATATAGATAGAGTTATTGGTAGTTATCTCTTCCCTCAGATGGGGAATTGCAAGACTGGAGGGCGCATTTTTTTTAAGGTGAGAGGAGAAAAATTTAAAAAAGACACGAGGGGCAATTTTTTTTTAAACACAGAGAGTGTGGAATGAACTTCCAGAGGAAGTGGGCTGGATGTGGGTACAATTACAAGATTTAAAAGACATTTGGATAAATACGTGAATAAGGGAGAGGCGATGGCCTAGTGGTATTATTGCTGGACTGTTAATCTAGAGACCCAGATAATGTTCTGGGGACCCAGGTTCGAATCCTGCCACGGCAGATAGTGGAATTTGGATTTGATAAATATCTGGAATTAAGAATCCATTGCCGATTGTCAGGAAAAACCCATCTGGTTCACTAATGTCCTTTAGGGAAGGAAACTGCCATCCTTACCTGGTCTGGCCTACGTGTGACTCCAGACCCACAGCAATCTGGTTGACTCTTAACTGCCCTCTGGGTAATTAGGGATGGGCAATAAATGCTGCCTGGCCAGCGATGCCCTCATTCCGTGAATGAATAAAGAAATAAAAAAGAGAGGTTTGGAGGGATGGGGGCCAAGAGCAGGCAGGTGGGACAAGGGATTACGGTCAGCATGGACTGGTTGGGCAAAAGGGACTGTTTCTGAGCTGTACAACTCCAGAAGCACCTTTTAAAGACGAATAACTTTGTCTCCAAACAGTATATCGAGACATCGCCCACACCAATTGTCCCACTACAATTTCTAAGCTTGAGCAGGCCCTCCTGCTCCATTGAATATATTTGATATTATATATATATAGATATATATATATATATTTGATATATTTGAGGCTGATTTGGAGAGATTTTTGAGCGACAGGGGAATGTGGGAGTTTTGGAGGGTAAACAGAGACATTAATTCGAGGGTGAAACAGTTCAAGTGACGATTGTCCAAATAGGAGAGCAGGCTAGAGGAACCAAATGGCCTCCTTCTGCTGCTGTTTCTAATGTTCTGTCGTAGACCCCTGATTCCAAGTTTACCACCTGTGTCACCATTTTAAGTTCCAGGAACAGCATATGTCACATTTTTAAAAATATTTCCTCACGTCGTCTATGTGCCAAAAACACCAAAAGTGAGGGGAAAATATTTATACCGTGTGAGAGGAGTGTGCAAATTGGCTCGCAAGTGGATTCTCCGACAGGTAGAATTGCTGCCGTGGGGGATGAAGCGGTTAATGACGACTGGCAGTTAACTGCCAGGCTTTGTTTAAATTTTAAAATAGGTTGACTCTACTTAGGGCATTGGAATTAATCAGAGAAGGTACGTGAGAACTTTCTAGGCATGCTAAGGGTCTCTCAAACTCATAGACGAATATGACGCAGAGGACGTGACTGTATGTTGTTTGTGAAGTTACAATACCGAGCAAAATATCTTCAAAGCCAATGAAGAGCTTTCTCGGTGCATTGTGGTGCAGGGAGCCTTGCAGTTAGTTTGGGTACAGGAGTTCCCACATTCACACAACAGTGGTGTTGGCAGAGGAAGAGATGGTGACGGGGCTAGGGGGGAGCAGAGTCTGCCCTATCCTTGCTCTGTCCCAGTGGTGGCTGGATGATGGTTTGTCTGTCACTAGGGGTTTGGAAGGTGTCGACCTTGCGATGGAGCGGAGTAACTGTGACACCGGGGCACTCCTCAGGTCCATCTGCAGCCGTGGAATGCAACTACAGCAACTTTACGATTAAACTCGCTGCAGGTCTGTACTCGGGCGCTGTCATACCACAGAATACTGCAGGCATGGCATTCCAAAACATCGCTCCCTGTCCCTCCACAGTTGCTTCCCTAGCTGCTGTTTCCTCAGCACTTGGTACCATCTAAAAGACCTCCCTCTCATTTTCCTGGGCTTTTCGTTCACCGATGCCACTAAAACCTTTTGTGGTATGGTTGTGGAATCTTGCTGTGCACAGACTGCAGCGGGGATAAAACACCATTAGCTGCAGCCGCTCTGAGACTCCCTGGGGTGTTAAAAGGTGCTGTGTGAATGCGGATTGTGTATTTCAACGCCAATAGGCCCAGAATGAAATGGTAAATGCATATTGAGAAGGCTGTGTTTTTCCCACAATGTTACTGAACCCCATAAGGTTAATGGAACTGTTAGAAATGGATCCTTTTGTGTATTCCTCATGATGCCCGATGCCAGAAGTCTCATCCCTGACCTCCACCTCCTGTTCTGTGACACCAAACATCCCAAAACATTTGCTCTCAGTCTGATGTGTGGCTGTGCAATTCCTGCTTTTCCTCAGATTTCAGTTGGTGCAATGCAGAGAAACCTCCAGGAGAGGGCGGGCTTGTGAGCTTTGTGATACAGTGTAGAGGGTGCTTTACTCTGTATCTAACCCCATGCTGTCCCTATCCTGGGGTGTTTGATGGTGGACAGTGTAGAGGGAGCTTTACTCTGTATCTAACCCCGTGCTGTCCCTGTCCTGGGA
>NW_025972088.1:4582-5710 GCF_021869965.1 Rhincodon typus
ACTCACACTCTTTCCCAAACACACACTCACACACACACTCTCTCCCAAACACACACTCTCTCACACACTCTCACACACACACACACACACACTCTCACACACACACACACTCTCCCAAACACACAATCACACACACACACACTCTCCCAAACACACACTCACACTCTCTCCCAAACACACACTCACACACACTCACTCACACACACTCTCTCCCAAACACACACTCACACTCTCTCCCAAAGACATACACACACACTCTGTCCCAAACAGACACACACACACACACACACACGCTCTCCCAAACACACACACACTCTCACACACACACACACTCTCACACACACACACACATAGTCCCAAACACACACTCATACTCTCTCCCAAACACACACACACTCACCCACACACACACTCTCACACACACACACTCACACTCTCTCCCAAACACACACTCACACACACACACTCTCTCTCCCAAACACACACACACTCTCTCCCAAACACACACTCACACACACTCTCTCCCAAACACACACTCACACACACTCTCTCCCAAACACACACACACACTCTCTCCCAAACACACACTCACACACACACACATACATTGATTAATATGTTTCCTTTAGTCCCTGTCCTCACCAGGTTCCTTCTCTTCTCCATCCTGTTCCCTCTCTCCTCTTTCCTTCTTTCATTCCCCCCCTGCCAACATGTTTTACTCCCTTTGCTCCCTCCCTCCCTCTTGTCTCCCCCCACCCCCCCTCTCCCTCTCTTTTGTCTCTCTCTGTTCCTCCCTCTTGTCTCTCCCCATCCCTCCCCTGTCCCTCCCTCTTGTCTCTCCCCGTCCCTCCTTCTATCTCTCCCCGTGCCTCCCTCCGTCCGTCTCTCCGTGTCCCTCCCTCCGTCTCTCCCCGTCCCTCCCTCTGTCTCTCCCCTCTCCCTCCCCCCCCCTCTCCCTGCTCCCTCCCTCATCCTTTCCCCCTCTCCTTCCCTCCCTACCCCTATCCATCACCCCTCCCCGCTTCATCTCCCCCCACCTTCTCCCCCTCCCCCCACTGCCACCGCCTCCCTCCCTCCCTCTCTCCCCCAACCCTCTCCCCCACCCCCGCCCTCCCTCCCCCTGTACCC
>NW_025972088.1:5810-6024 GCF_021869965.1 Rhincodon typus
CCCCTCCCTCTACCTCACTTCCCCCCCCACCCCCACAGGTGACATTATATGGAACAGTCTTTGCGAGAATGTCTCCGGATATGAAAACCAAACTCATCAAATCGCTACAAAATCTTGAGTACGTGAGTTACACACCTCCTTGTGTCCCTGTTTCTGTGTGTGTGTGTGCATCTCCGCGTATGTGTCTTTGTGCCTGTGTGTGCACGTGCGCATC
>NW_025972088.1:6034-8115 GCF_021869965.1 Rhincodon typus
ATCTCCGCGTATGTGTCTTTGTGCCTGTGTGTGCACGTGCGCATCTCCGCGTGTGTGTCCCTGTGCCTGTGTGTGCACGCATCTCCGTGTATGTGTCTCTGTGCCTGTGTGTGTCTGTGCGCGCATCTCCGCGTGTGTGTCCCCATGCCTCTGTGTGTGCACGCATCTCTGCATATGTGTCTGTGTGTGTGTGCGCGCATCTCCGTGTGTCCCTGTGCCTGTGTGTGTGTGCGCATCTCCGCCTGTCTGTCTCTGTGCCTGTGTGTGTGCCCGCATCTCCACGTATGTGTCTCTGCGCCTGTGCGTGCGCGCATCTCCGCGTATGTGTCCCTGTGTCTGTCTGACTGTGCATCTGTTTGTGTATTTATGTCTGTGTATATCTTAGTACCTGTATGTGTGTATATCTAAGATAACAAGGTGTAGAGCTGGATGAAGACAGCAGGCCAAGCAGCATCAAAGGAGCAGGAAGGCTGACGTTTCGGGCCTAGACCCTTCTTCAGAAAAGTCCATGTGCTGTGGGTTGACTCTGACCCGGCAACTCTGAAGGAACGGTGATATACTTCCAAGTCAGGATGGAGAGTAGCTCGGAGGGGAACTTGCAGGGGGTTAGTGTTCCTATGTATCTGCTGCCCCTTGTCCTTCTAGATGGAAGTGGTCGTGGGTTTGGAAGGTGCTGCCTGAGGACCTTTGGTGAATTTCTGCAGCGCATCTTGTAGATGGTACACGTTACCATGGAAATATATCCCCGTTCCTTCAGTGTCGCTGGGTCAGAATCCCTGGAATTTCCCTCCCTAAGGGACATTGTGGGTCAACCCACAGCACATGGACTGCAGGGGTTCAAGAAGGCAGCTCACCCCCACCTTCTCAAGGGGGGGCTACTAGGGACGGGGCGATATGTGCTGGGCCCAGGCAGCAATGCTGCGATAACGGGAATGAGTATGAGTGAGAATTGGTCCCTGAGTGAATGCTGGTGGATTCTGCTGTTTGTGGACAGCGCTCCAATGCGTAGGCCCCAGTGATGATGTGTTTTCCTTTCTGTTGGGACAGCTACGTTGTGGGAATGTGCGGTGACGGAGCCAATGACTGCGGGGTGAGTTCTTCTGCTCTTCGCTGTTTTTTCTTTCCAGCAACTATTCGGCCAGGCCGGGCGTCGCAACAGAAGCCCCTCCCCATCTGGCCTCGGGAGATGCTGCCTGTCCCATAGCAAGGCCGGGGTTCTCCGGGAACTCTGGACCAAGGTCTACCTTGAGACTCTCCCCCCCACCCACACACATACCCCCCCAGTAAAGGAGGTCTCCTGAGGGGCTGAATGGCCTCCTGATGTTCCCCACGTTGCCCCAGCAGGGCAGAGATTGGTGACGGTGAGGAGCAGGTCTCCAAGCATGGACCTGCCGCTCTCCCTCCGTTCAGACTGACCCTGCTCCCAGCATTGGAGGGTCTAGATGAGACAGAACACTGCCCTGTGCGTGTGTGTGTGTGTGAGAGAGAGAGTGGGCACAATGGGTGATCAGCCGTGAGGGGGAGAGACAGGCTCGAAGGGACAGAAGGGTCTCCTTCTGGCCCCTATCTCTCGTGTGTTTTTGCTGAGACAGCCCCCCCACCCCCCGTGCCCTGGGCACAGCAGGGTGCCCACTCCTCCTCAATCAGACTGCAGTTACCATGTTTCTGTTACAGGCTCTGAAGACAGCCCACGTGGGGATCTCCCTGTCACAGCTGGAAGCCTCAGTCGCCTCACCTTTCACCTCCAAACTGCCAAACATCGAGTGTGTCCCCATCCTCATCAAGTAGGTACCAGGACCTCCACTTCGCTCACGACCTAACCCTGTGCTGTCCCTGTCCTGGGGCAGGGTGTAATGGGGGGACAGTGTAGAGGGAGCTTTACTCTGTATCTAACCCTGTGCTGTCCCTGTCCCAGGGCAGGGTGTAATGGGGGGACAGTGTAAAGGGAGCTTTACTCTGTATCTAACCCCGTGCTGTCCCTGTCCTGGGAGTGTTTGATGGGGGGTGGAGCAGTGTAAAGGGAGCTTTACTCTGTATGTAACCCCGTGCTGCCCCTGTCCTGGGGGGATTTGATGGGGGGG
>NW_025972088.1:8215-9326 GCF_021869965.1 Rhincodon typus
CCTGGGGGGATTTGATGGGGGGGACAGTGTAGAGGGAGTTTTACCCTGTATGTAACCCCATGCTGCCCCTGTCCTGGGGGGGTTTGATGGGGGACAGTGTAGAGGGAGCTTTACCCTGTATGTAACCCCGTGCTGCCCCTGTCCTGGGAGTGTTTGATGGGGGGTGGAGCAGTGTAGAGGGAGCTTTACCCTGTATGTAACCCCGTGCTGCCCCTGTCCTGGGACAGTGTGCTCTCTGTGGTTGAGTGGGTGAGCTAACAGAGATGTCTGTTAACTGCAGTGCATCCCGAGCTCTGGAGGTGACTGTAAGTCTCGGATCCATTTTGTGGTGGATGGCCCATCGCTCTCAGTAATTGAAGAGAAATTTCCGGAACTTCTGCCAAAGGTAGGTCGGGCGAACACTCAAAGCAGAGTGGAACGGTCTGGCCTGGTGCCTATTCACTGATACTTACCGGGTCCGTTCTCACTACAACCCCCAGCGTTCACATCTTGCAAAGACTATCAAACCCAAATGATCAGAAGGGGAAGCAGAGAAGTTGCATCTTGTCAATGCCGAGGCCTTTAATTTTTCACAAATTCCAGTGAGTTAATGCTCAGAGATTTGGC
This sequence comes from Rhincodon typus, assembly GCF_021869965.1. Lineage (NCBI taxonomy): Eukaryota > Metazoa > Chordata > Chondrichthyes > Orectolobiformes > Rhincodontidae > Rhincodon > Rhincodon typus. The sequence continues at coordinate 8,822 of NW_025972088.1, forward strand.
CTGATCCCCTCATCGGGCCTGGTCTCTGTGAGCTAAGGGACCCCCCACCTCACACTACTGGGGACAGGACTGTGCTTCCTCCAGTGGTCGAATATCCCAATGTGCAGCAGGTTGCTAGGGTGAGCCCCCGGAGGTTTGCGGGGGAGGTGAGGGTGGGAGTGGGGGCAGGAGCTCAGGTGAGCATTTCTAACGGGCTCTTTACCCACAGCTAACAGGTTCCCCCACAAACAAGACCCATGGCAGCAGGAAGGCACATCCCCTTGTCTCATACACTCACACACACACACACACTCACTCACACACACTCACACTCACTCTCACTCACACACACACACACTCACTCACATTCACACACACACACACTCACTCACACACACACACATCACTCACACACACACTCACTCACACACACACACACATTCACACACACACACACACTCACTCACACACACACACATTCACTCACACACACACACACTCTCACACACACACTCACATTCACTCT
>NW_025972088.1:9426-9954 GCF_021869965.1 Rhincodon typus
ACTCACACTCTTTCCCAAACACACACTCACACACACACTCTCTCCCAAACACACACTCTCTCACACACTCTCACACACACACACACACACACTCTCACACACACACACACTCTCCCAAACACACAATCACACACACACACACTCTCCCAAACACACACTCACACTCTCTCCCAAACACACACTCACACACACTCACTCACACACACTCTCTCCCAAACACACACTCACACTCTCTCCCAAAGACATACACACACACTCTGTCCCAAACAGACACACACACACACACACACACGCTCTCCCAAACACACACACACTCTCACACACACACACACTCTCACACACACACACACATAGTCCCAAACACACACTCATACTCTCTCCCAAACACACACACACTCACCCACACACACACTCTCACACACACACACTCACACTCTCTCCCAAACACACACTCACACACACACACTCTCTCTCCCAAACACACACACACTCTCTCCCAAACACACACTCACACACACTCTCTCCCAA
>NW_025972089.1:0-9954 GCF_021869965.1 Rhincodon typus
AAGGGGGTGGGATGAGGTTAGTAGGTAGGAAATGGGGGTGGGGCTTGAGGTGGGAGGAGGGGATAGGTGGGAGGAAGGACAGGTTAGGGAGGCGGGGTCAAGCTGGGCTGGTTTTGGGATGCGGTAGGGGGAGGGGAGATTTTGAAGCTTGTGAAGTCCACATTGATACCATTGGGCTGCAGGGTTCCCAAGCGAAATATGAGATGCTGTTCCTGCAACCTACGGGTGGCATCGTTGTGGCACTGCAGGAGGCCCAGGATGGACATGTCGTCTGAGGAATGCGGGGTGGGGGGGTGGAGTTGAAATGGTTTGCGACTGGGAGGTGCAGTTGTTTAGTGCGAACCGAGTGTAGGTGTTCCGCAAAGCAGTCCCCAAGCCTCCGCTTGGTTTCCCCGATGCAGAGGAGGCCACATCTGGAACAGCGGATACAGTATACCACATTAGCAGATGTGCAGGTGAACATCTGCTTGATGTGGAAGGTCTTCTTGGGGCTTGGGATGGGGGTGAGGAGGGAGGTGTAGGGGCAGGTGTAGTACTTCCTGCGGTTGCAGGGAAAAATGCCGGGTGTGGTGGGGCTGGAGGGGAGTGTGGAGCGGACAAGGGAGTCACGGAGAGAGTGGTCCCTCCGGAAAGCAGATAAGGGTGGGGAGGGAAAAATGTCTTTGGCGGTGGGGTTGGATTGCAGATGGCGGAAGTGTCGGAGGATGATGCGTTGGATCCGGAGGTTGGTGGGGTGGTACGTGAGGACGAGGGGGATTCTGTTTTGGTTGTTATTGCGGGGAGTGGGTGTGAGGGATGAGTTGCGGGAAATGCGGGAGATACGGTCGAGGGCGTTCTCGACCACTGAGTAGGGGAAGTGGCGGTCCTTGAAAAACGAGGACATCTGTGATGTTCGGGAGTGGAATGCCTCATCCTGGGAGCGGATGCGGCAGAGGCAAAGGAATTGGGAATAGGGTATGGCATTTTTGCAGGAAAGTGGGTGGGAGGAGGTGTATTCTCGGTAGCTGTGGGAGTTGGTGGGCTTGAAATGGATATCGGTTTCCAGCCGGTTGCCAGAGATGGAAACAGAGAGGTCCAGGAAGGAGAGAGAGGTATCAGAGATGGTCCAGGTGAACTTAAGGTTGGGGTGGAATTTGTTGGTGAAGTGGATGAACTGTTCGAGCTCCTGGTGCTGTTATTGTCTGGCATACTGACCTCTACATTGAGGAGGCTGAGCACCAGCTCTCAGACACCTCCTTCTATCTACCCTAGACCATGACCTCACCATTGAACACCAGGTCACTGTGTCCATAATGGTCACTAATCTCATTTCTTCTGGCCTCCAAGCTAATAATCCCCCAACCCCACAAAGCCCACTTTTACCTCCTTTCTGAAATCCACAAATAGTACTGCCCAGGTAAACCCACTGTTTGTGCCTGTTCCTGCCCCACAGAACTCATCTCTTCCTACCTCAATTTGACTTTTTTCTCCCCTTGTCCGGTGTCTTCCCACTTACACCCACAATTCTTCTGAATTTACATCACTTCCAGTAGAAGGATATGGAAGCCAGTGGATTTGGAGAAATAATATTAATATCTTGAAAACTGTCCATGTTACGGAGGAGGAGGTGCTGGATATCTTAAAATGCATAAAGGTGGATAAATCCCAGGACCTGATCAAGTGTATCCCAGAATTTAGTGGGAAACTAGGGAAGAGATTGCTGGGCTCTTTGCTGAGATATTTGTGTCATCAATAGCCACAAGTGAAGTGTTGGAAACTGGAGGGTGGCTAATATAATGCCATTATTTAAGAAAAGTGGTAAGGAAAAGCCAGGGAACAATAAACTGGATGGCCAGACATCAGTGGTAGTAAAATTGTTGGAGGGGATACTGAGGGACAAGACTTGTATATATATGGAAAGGTAAGGACTGATTAGGGATAGTCAACATGGCTTTGTGCAAGGGAAATTGTGTCTTACTAACTTGATTGAGTATTTTTGAAGAAGTGACAAAGCCGATTGATGATGGCAGAGGGGTGGACATTGTCTATATGGACTTCAGCATGGTGTTCAACCAATTTCCGCACGGTAGATTGGTTAGCAAGGTTAGATCACATGGAATCCAAAAGAGATCTAGTCATTTGGCTACAAAATTGGCTTGAAGATAGGAGATGGAGAGTGGTCATGGAGGGTCAACCATCCAAAATACCATGGCCAACAGGCCCCACAGTAGCAAAGTTAACTGTGTTCTGAGGAAGGGTCACCGGACCCGAAACATTAACTCTGTTTTCTCCTCCACAGATGCTGCCAGACTTGCTGAGCTTTTCCAGCAACTTTGTTTTTGTTCCTGATTTACAGCATCCGCAGTTCTTTTGGTTTTTATTTAGGCTCCGCAGTAGGGCAGGTTCTGTCCACTCTAACTTTGGAGCTCAGGATTGTATTAAGGTTCAGTGGAAAGGAAGAAGACAAACTCTGGGAGCACATAGGTGGCACAGGGGAAACTTTGTTGCAAATACATTTTCAATTTGAATATTATATTCACATTTTATCATCATCTTTATTGTGAATGTCATTCTAGCTACAACTCCAAGAATTAGGTATGGAGACTAGTATCCTTAGTGTGATATATATTATTTTATGATCCAAGGTGCAAATTGTGAAGGCACCATGGGTGATCCAGCTGTACAGGGGAGGAGGAAGAAGTGGGGAACAGCAATAGTGAAAGGGGCTTCCATAGTCAGGGGATCAGACTGATGCTTCTGTAGCAGTAAATATAACTTAAGGATGGTTAAAAAAATTGATTTAACAAATTTCTCTAATCAACTTGTTCAGAGATATTACTACACACCTCTGGAGCAGGTGGGACTTGAACACGGGCCTTCAGGTCCAGGGGTAGGGACACTACCACTTTATCACAAGACCCCATAAAAGACCCATTACTCATTGCATAACATAGGCTAGTCCCTGCCCAGGATAGACAGTTCTGTAGATCCATCATTGGATCTGCTTAACCTTTTGAAGTCATCTTCGTTGTAAGGCTTATCTGAAAGCAAAGTGTGGCTGAGATTTGAACTCACTATCTCCTGTTTAAAAGGAAGGTGCTTTAACCTGCTATGTGCCAGAGTCAAAGATGTCATGGAGTAGCTACTTACAGTCATAGAGCTGTACAGCATGGAAACAGACCCTTCAGTCCATCTCATCCATCCCGTTTTTTAGAATCCCTACAATGTGGAAGCAAACCACTCAGCCTATCAAGTCCACACTGACCCTCCAAAGAGCATTCCATATTCCAACCAGACCACACTATCCCTGTAACCCTGCATTCCCCATGGCTATCCCCCCTAGCTTGCACATTCCTGGACACATTGGGGCAATTTAGCATTGCCAATCCACCTAATCTGCACTTCTTTAGACTATGGGAGTAAACCAGAGCACCGGGAGTGAACCCACACAAACATGAGGAGAATATGCAAACTTCACCCAGAGAGTCGCCTGAGGCTTGAATTGAACCTGGTTTCAAGGCGCTGTGATGCAGCAGTGCTGACCACTGAGCCACCTTGCCACAAGACATTCTTCTGGGGGAGGAGGATCACCCAGAAACCATGATACACATCGATAGCAACAGCATAGGCTGGAAGAAGGGTGAGGTCCTGACGGCAGATTTCAGATAGTTAGGAAGGCAATTAAAAAGCATGACAAAAAGAGCAAAACTGTCAGATTATTTCCAGTGCCATGTGCTGGTTAGCATAAGAACAGGAGGATTGATGGATTGAACACATGACTGGAGAACTCGTGTAGGAGGAAGGGCATCAGATTTTTGAGGCACTGGGTCCAGTTCTGGGGCAGATGGGATCTGTACAGGCTAAATGGGACAGGATGGGATTGGGAGCGGTATTCTCACTGGGAGATTTGCTTGTGTTGTTAAACATGGCGGGGATGTGAACCTGAGAGGTAACCCAAATTGAAGTTGGTGACAGGACCTTGAAAAGACGCACAGGAAACTAAAATACAGGAGAAACAAAGCTGAGCATCAAGGATGCTTCAAAAACAGAATAATGTCAAAAAGTCAAAGTTAAGGGCGTGTAGCATTCAAAACAATGTAGACCATCTAAAGGAACAAATAGAGACATAGCCCTGTTAAGAGGGCTAATAGAATGTTCGTCTTTATTGCAAGTGGATTTGAGTACAGGAGTAATGAAGTCTCATTTCGGAGGGACTGCAACAAAGCTTAACCAGATTTGATCCCAGGATGACAGGACTGTTCTATGAAGAGATATTGGGCAAACTAGGCCTGTATTGTGTACAGGTTTGAAGAATGAGAGGTGATCTCATTGAAACATATGAAATAGTTAAAGGACAGAGAGGGTAAATGCAGGTAAGATGTTTCCCCTTGCTGGGGAGTGGAAAATCGGGGGCACAATTTAAAAATAAGGGTGTTACCACTTAGGCCTGAGATGAAGAGTTTTTTTTTTACTCAGAAGTTTGTGAACCTTTGGAATTCTCTACCACAGAATCTGTAGAAGGTCAGTGTTTGATTATGGTTAAGGCAGGGATTGATACTTTTCTAATTATCAGTGGTGATGAAGATGGGGTGGATAAGTTGTTCAATCAGCCATTGTTCATTCAACCAGCTAAATAGCAGGAAAGGTTTATTGGATTATATGGCCCATTCCTGTTCCTGTGTTCTGAAGTGAACAGTTCCTGCACCACAACAGGCTAATTGTCCTTGATACTTTGGCAGCTGTTGTGAATCTTTCCAGACTTCAATACATTGCTTGCATATCAGAAGCATTAGTGGGATTGATTTGTGATGTTGTATGATGTGGTCAAGAGTGTAGCCAGGATTTGAACTCCACACAGAAGGCCTATGCTTTAGGTGCACATACAGTACTTTGTAATTGTTTGTGTATTTCACCTGGACATTTTGTGGGTATCTAGCCAATGCTACTGCTGTTGAAGGGCATCATCTTGCACAAAAGTGGAACCTTCTCCCTCTTAGAATGAAATACCAGGTGTGATGGCAGCCATTTACAGCTCCATTACACACTTGCAGTCTGGATCACAGCGGTTGTGCTTTACAGAGTGAGTCATGTAGTCAATCTTTCAGTGTAATTGACCCCTCATATCTTCATATTCCCTTCGTGGTTGTCTACCCTGTCCACTAAAATGGCTTTGATCATCCTTACATTTCCACACAACCAATCCGTTTAACTGTTTTGCTCCACAGTTTATGACCAAACCCCCTGAACGCAATGCATATCACATCATCATGCCAGACATTGTGTACTGTCCTCCTGACAAAGTCAAGACACTGCTAATTGTTGCTGACACCCCCTGCCACCTCATTATCTCTTTCCCTCCCATGCATTATCATCTTCCCCCTTATATGTTGAGTTTCCCTCCTTCACAATTGTTATCCCAGCATGCTACCTCTAATCCCCACAATTGAATTTGTCAGGTCTGCTACTGTGGCAGTGGTTCTCGATAAACCCCGTTGAATTTTTGTGAATAGATCTCCAGGAATGACTGTGGCTCATACCCATGGACAAGTACCAGACTGATATCTGTACAGCTCTCCTGTGATGGTTTTGGTGGCGAAGGGACAGATCATTTTGTTAGTCAGGAGATTTGTGTGAGGGGACCCTGTTGTCTTCTCATCTTCAATCTGATTAAATCCCTGGTGGATAGCCTTATGGACAAGCTTTCATAATTGAAACGATGTGAAAGTGAGGCGGGGGTGGTACACCACGACCCACTCTTGCACTTGCTCCTGACTGCCTCTCTCACCCGACAAATGTTCCCTGTCTTCATTTATGTATGGTCTGAGATACAGCAACAATCCTGTGTCTTAGTGGGTGTAGTGTTGTTGGCAGCCGCTGTCTTCCCAGCAGCGCTGCCATTTACCTGAGTTGCTGGTCTACGATCAGGTAGCATTTCTAGCCCTGCAATGCCTCTTCCCACCTCAAGCCGCACCCCCATCTCCTACCTACTAACCTTATCCTGCCCCCTTGACCTGTCCATCCTCCCTGGACTGACCTATCCCCTCCCTAACTCCCCACCTACACTCACCTTTACTGGCTCCATCCCCGCCTCTTCGACCTGCCTGTTTCCTCTCCACCCATCTTCTCCTCTATCCATCTTCTATCCGCCTCCCCCTCTCTCCCTATTTATTTCAGAACCCCCTTCCCCTCCCCCATTTCTGAAGAAGGGTCTAGGCCCGAAACGTCAGCCTTCCTGCTCCTATAATGCTGCTTCGCCTGCTGTGTTCATCCAGCTCTACACCTTGTTGTCTCAAAGCTTACTGCTGGCCTGTCAAATACATAATTAGCACTTAATTCAGTCGGTTTACCTTAAAAGAAGACAAGGCTGGATTCCTGCAGCCAGCAGGTGAGACTTCGAATGCCTCTATTAAACATAGTCCAATATATTGGGATTAGCAATACGCTTCAGTTTTCAAACTTTTTAAGCCTTACCCCTCCCCCACTACTCTGTTCCACTTGTCAATGTTAATGCCAAAGTGTATTTTCTTCTAAAGTCATTTTCTTGTGCCACCACCCTTTCCACACCTTACCATTAAAAGCTACTCCTACATTTTCCTAAACACAGGACCTATAATTTTCTGTCTAAACTCATCTGTTATTTCACCTACCTCTCCTCTAAAAGGCCATTCTTCTTGACCAAGCCTTTCATTATCCTTCCAAATTTCTCCATTTTTGATTTAATGTTCATTTTCTAATGCTCTGTGAAGTCCTAAGGGCATTTTCTTATGCTAAGCATACTATATAAATGCACATTGGGTTGTTATTGCTGGCAGAATATGCCTATAAGAAAAGGAATAAATTAGATATAATGGCTGAAATTTGTTGTGTACTTCCCAGATATTACCCTCATCAGTAGCAGCTATAGTTCTAGCAAAAAAATGCAAATGACATGATGTCTGCACATTATTATGGTATCCACTACTCTTGGTGTTAGCCCTTATTTTTTGAAGAATTGTAAAATTATGTAAGTCCTGCCCATTTACAAGTCCATGTTATAATTAATAGGTAATGGCATTAACATTGCTGAATCCTCCACTATCATCATTCTTAGGATTCTAGTTGATCAGAAATTGAAAAGAAAACACAAAAAATTGCAGATGCTGGAAATTAGAAACAAAAACAGAAACTGCTGGGAAAGCTCAACAGGTCTGCCTGCATCTGCGGAAAGAAAGCAGAGTTAATGTTTCGGGGCCAGTGACCCTTCTTCAGAACTGAACTTTCCTAGCTATTTCTGATCAGGACGTGAACTGGACTTGCCAAATAAATACTATGGCAAGTGCTGCAATTTGTCTCCCCACAGGCTGTCCACCATCTACAAGGCATAAATCAGGTGTGTTGCCTGGATCAGTGCAGTTCCAATAACACTCAAGAAACTTGACACCATGCAGGACAAAGCAGCGGGCACCACATGCATTTCCTCCACTACTAATGCTAAGTCACAGTAATGTGTATTATCCACAAGATGCCCTGCAGAAATTCATAAACTGTCCTGAGGCAACATCTTTCAAGCCTATGCCCATCACCATCTCGAATGACAAGGGCAGAAGGTAGATGGGAACACCACCACCCAAGTTCCTTGCTAAGCCACTCACCATCTTTGAAATATATCACTGTTCTTTCCGTGTCACTGGGTCAAAATCCTGGAATATTCTCCCTCACGGCATTGTGGGTCTACCTACAAAAAAAATCGATTGCAGCAGTTCGAGAAGGCAGCTCATCACCACCTTCTCAAGGGTAAGTAGGGATGGGCAATAAATGGTGGCTATAGCCAACGTTGCCCACAGCCCACAAATAAATTTTAAAATTTGTCAAAATACTATGAAATTTTTGTAGAAAACATGCAAGTTAGCCTATTTTCATTGTATGTTGGCATTGCTGAGGTGGTGTTTTTGGTTTATGTCCTATTCGTCAACCAGCTGTCATAGTAGGAAATGGGATAAAATGTAAGACCTTTTACTATTGTTTTAAATCAGATTTTATTTTAGATATGCTGTTAAATAATACTAAGTAGATTGATCATCAAAATGAGAAATCCATTTCCGAAGTATTTTCTTTCTGTTCATTATGCCAGGATTAATTCTCACAAGATTTATGCGCATGATTTTTCAATCAACATTTTGTTGAATTTTAGAGATGTAAAGGCAGCACCCTGTACACTTTTTTTTATAGCCTGCACATCCCTGGACACTATGGGCAATTTAGCATGGCCAGTCCACCTAATCTGCACATACTTGGACTGTGGGAGGAAACCAGAACACGCGGAAGAAACCCATGCAGATACAGGGAGAATGTTCAAACTCCCGACAGACAGTAGGCCAAGGGTGAATTTCAAAGCAGCCTTTCTTTGCTTGTGGTCAATCTCCTTTGACAAGGTGATATTTTGAAATAAAAGAGAACTTAACGGTTGATGAAGTTCAAGATTCAATTCAATCACTGTGAGATTTCTTTAGTGCCTAGTAAGTTCTGTCAGTGATCTGGCCGCTAGTTATCATTAAAACAAATTGTTTGCTCTTAGATCTCATTGTTGTGTCTTGGACCAGTTTGAGTGAAAGTCAGCTTTCGTGTTTCGCTACAACAATGACAAAACATCAAAAGTAATTGACTGGTTTTGGAATGTCCTGAGGTCATGAAAGACACTACATAAATTCAGGTTTTGTTTTATAAATAGATTTCTGTCACCAATTAATTTAAACAATCCACCAAAAAATTAATAAATCTAGGAAGAATGGTGCGTTCACTTATCTGATGTTACCACATCATGTCCATTCCCTTCCACAAATTTTCTCTTTATTCAATCACCAGTCTGTGGTGAAAATTGCAGTTTAACGTCTGTTGTACCTGGGTTTGTAGCAGCAGAAGTGAAATCATGTCTCAGGTCACACTGACGCACAATAGTCTCTTACGTTTTTAACGACTGTTTTTCTATTTGACAGTGGTGCTCTTGTCCAGTGTAATTACAGCTTCAAGAAAGTTGAAAGTATTTATTTTAACTTCTGCTACAAAATGTTTGTGTCCATTTAGATTATTTTAGATTGTTGATTAATTGTGTTTTAAATCTTATAACATTCTTATTCATGTTGGTTCTGCTTAACAATAAAAAACAATTTTGCAATCCTAGTTAAAGAGTCACCACAATGTTAGACAATTACACAGGCCAGACAATGCCAAAACACTGAGGGAACAAAAGAGGGACCCAGCTCAGAACAACTTAGCCTGTGGACTGAGAGGAATCAGTGGCTAGTGGTGTGCCTCAGGAATCAGTGTTGGGACCGCAATTGTTTACAATTTACGTAGGTGATTTGGAGTTGGGGACTAAGTGTGGTGTGTCAAAATTTGCAGATGACACTAAGATGAGTGGTAGAGCAAAGTGTGCAGAAGACACTGAAAGTCTGCAGAGGGATATAGATAGTCTAAGTGAGTGGGCAAAGGTCTGGCAGATGGAGTACAATGTTGATAAGTGTGAGGTCATCCATTTTGGTAGGAATAACAGGAAAATGGACTATGTTTTAAATGGTAAAAAATTGCAGCACGCTGCTGTGCAGAGGGACTTGGGTGTCCTTGTGCATGAATCGCTAAAAGTAGGATTGCAGGTGCAGCAGATAATTAAAAAGGCAAATGGAATTTTGTCTGCCATTGCTAGAGGGATGGAGTTTAAAAACAGGGAGGCTATGCTGCAGCTGTATAGAGTGCTGGTGAAGCCATACCTGGAGTACTGTGTGCAGTTTTGGTCTCCTTACTTGAGAAGAGATATACTAGCACTGGAGGGAGTGCAGAGGAGATTCACTCGGTTGATTCCAGAGTTGAGAAGGTTGGATTATGAGGAGAGACTGAGTAGACTGGGATTATACTCATTGGAATTCAGAAGAATGAGGGGAGGTTTTATAGAAACATAAGATTATGAAGGGAATAGATAAGGTGGAGGCAGGGAGGTTGTTT
>NW_025972090.1:0-9954 GCF_021869965.1 Rhincodon typus
TTCCTGCTCCTCTGATGCTGCTTGGCCTGCTGTGTTCATCCAGCTCTACACCTTGTTATCACCAATGGAAGGAGCTTGGAATTAAAATCGTTCTACTCTTGAAAGCTCAGAAGAAGAGGGAACGGAAACTGGAATTTGCTTAAGGAAGCATGCAAAAGGAAATGGTGGCAGAAAAAGGCTACATATTTACTTGAAAATCTGCAAGCATTTGATCCCAATATTAATGTGGGATTTGACTAGATTGATTTTGACTGGATTGATCTGTTGGAGTTTTTGGGGGAAAGAAGAGGTTACCTCATTATAATGTAAATTAAAGATAGGAATCAATCTTTGATTCCTATCAAACAGGAAGTCAGAATCCTAAAATTAGATGATAATAGGTTCTCCAGGAAAGCTATCATTTTTGTAACAGTCAGCCCTGAAAACACAAACATGTCTGAACCAAGAACTAGGTGGGCCAACGTTGTGCAAGACTGAATTTCAATGAGGCTGCATTCACTTTGTATAGCAGAGTCCTGGCCAAGATTAAAGAAACTCCTAATCTTGCTGTTTCGCCTAAAGTAGAGAAAGACATTTGGGACTTGGAAATGCTTTCACCCTAACAAGGAATTCTGGAAACTGCTGGAGAAGGTTAGGAGCCAAATATACAATACTTTCAGGGCAGGAGCATACCAGAATGGTAACAGACTTTTAATTCCATTCTTACAAGAAATAGAATTCCTTAACATTTTCTGCTCTTTGTCCTGGAGATAAGAATTAAGGATTGAGAGCAGTAGTGTGGTGATAATTTCATGACCAATCCAGAGGTTTATGCTTATGTTCTGGAGATACAAATTCAAATCTTACCACAACACTTGGTGTTTAAATTCAATGAATCAACTCTGGGTTATAAAGATAATCTCAGTAATGGTGACCAAGACAACAGTAATTGATTGTCATAAAATGTCCTCTGGCTCACTACTGTCCCTTAGGGAAGGGAAGCTGCCACCCTTACACAGTCTGGCTTACATGCGACTCCAGACCCATCACAATGTGGTTAACTTCCTCCAAAATGGCCACTCAATTAAAAACAAATATGAATGATAACAACCCTGCCAGCAACTCCACATCCTATGAAAAAATATCAAAATAAAAGGATACGTGTGGATAGGCAGAAGGCTGAAAGAGTTTTGTGATTTAACAGGTTTTTTTTTCCATAGCTGGATTTTCCGTAGATGGAGACAAGCAAAGAAATGGTAATCTTATTTATTTTAAAGATCTTGGAATGGAAAGCTTATCTGAATGACAAAGTTGAAGTAGTAGTGATGCTATAGAAAGAAAGTTTATGTGAACGGTGAGATTGAATGAGAATAGGTGAGCAAATAAATCATGAAGAATGGATCAGTATTTTAAATCATTGAGAATGATTTGGCTGAAACAGAAGGAATGGAGAAGATCTCTGGAGATTGGAATGAGATACATCCTATGAAAATTAAAACAAGATCCAATTAATCAATGTTAACAACTGAGGTGAAAGCCTGTTTAAAATGAACAATGTCTTTGTTAATTTTAAGGTTAAAACAAAGATTTCTGAAAACAGGATATTGCTGCTTGGCCTGCTGTGTTCATCCAGCCCTGCACCTTGTTGTCTCGGATTCTCCAGCATCTGCAGTTCCTACTATCTCTGGGGTTATAATTGGTCTTGGGCAGGAACACAAAATAGACAACAACAAATTTACATCCCGTTTTACATCTCATCCTGTCCTTTAGTGGACCATAATTTGAATATTAAAGAAAAGCCAACCACCAGTAGGCCCACTTGTAAATGATGCCAGTTGCCTCTTTGTCAGTGCTAGTGAGACAGTAATGTGGTTAACTCCATTTGTCGCCATTATCATCCTGCTAACATCAGTTGATAGGCATTAACATTGACTTCTTAGTTGCATGACTCTAAGGAGTACCTTCACCAACACTTATCAGAGGAGTATTGTAGATGTATGAAGCTATTGCTGGATCCTCACTGAAGAGTCTTGACAGTCTCCTTAATCACCAGCTTCAGTTCCTTTCCAGCATCAAAAAGGGATCCTTTAGCATACATTAAAATAGACAGTGCAGCACCTCTGTTCCTCTATTACTAAATAATGGCATAGCCCTGTCCCCTTACACAGGTAGTTGCCTTACAGTACCTATAGAATAGTATACACATCAGATTTTCACCCCGATTATTTTGATGCATTTTTTGATCTATTCCATATTACATAGATTAATCCTCCCTTTAAGTGACTGGGTGAAAACTGTGAACATTTTTACGATTGTATTTCATAGCACTGTCTCAAGTTCATGGTGCATATTTTTCAAAACTATAGTCTTGTACACTTTTCTTAACTCCAAGTCACATGCACTAATTTTGTCAGAGCACAATTCTGATAAAAGAGCTAAAGGAAAGGCTGAGGTCAGTCAGCCTGGAGATGATTTTTTTTTACCAGAGCATAATTTGTAATTTTTTCAGGTGAATAAATAAAATCTCACAGTCACATAGAGCTGCATATAGTCTACATGTCGACCGAGTCTCAAGCAATCTTGTATATTGACATGAGCATTTTTTCATGGGAAAACTACATTCCAGCTGAAAAAGCACAAATTTCGTGATTAAAAAAAACCAAGCTTTTCTGTTTCTCAACTCAGTTTGATCCAATCTGGATTAGCTCAAATTTCTGGCCTGGATTTGCACTTATCCCTGAAGTTAAGACCACCTCCATACGGAAAAAATGACAGAGCTGGCTCCACACTGATATGGAGCCGTCAGTACATTTTAAAAGAAATCTCTATGGGTTACAAAATAAAATAGGTTTGCATAAAGCATTTGTCAATCTGACATTAACAGAAAACTCACCAATTACAATTTGTGTCATCAGTGGTTCAACAAATGGGTGTTTTACCCAAATGGCAGTGCTGATTTCATTTTGCTTTTGCTTTTAATGATTCCAAACAGATGTTAAGGTTACAGGTAATATCTTAAACAAACAGAAAGACTCCCTGTGTCTCCAAAAAGAAAATGTGTATAGCATCTAGGGACCACCTTCCTTGGTTTAAAGTACTCACTGGAGAATCAGTGCTTGCACAACAGTTTGAACTGTGTTTTTGCCAACAGGTTTATGTGCCAACCCTCAAATCACCAGAGAGTAGCTAATCAACATTGCTTTCAAATGGAAAACAGATTTCTACCAGTTTAAAATGCAATGCTTTGATTTGATAATGGAGGACTGAGATGAACAATGACTGGTGGAGTTAATATCCAGAATCTTTTTTTTCACTCATTTGTGGGAGTAAAAGGAAATGAGAGTACTTAGATTCCCACATCGGTTTCTTCAACTGTGTTATTATTTTGCTTACATTGATTGAGATATCCTTCCAAACTGATTTGGTCAATTACTGAAAAAAGCCACCCTCTTCTTAAGTTGCTACAGGCTCATGTTTAGTGCTGTAAGAAAACAAACCATAGGAATTTTTTAGCTTTGATAACAGAAGGCCAACACACCACCTTCCAGTTTCGTGCACTGATCTGCCTTTTCAATTCATTTCATTTCAAAGACTGTGCTCCTCAAGTACCGGGCAAAAATACAACTCCAAATATGGGGAAGGTTCACATGAGCTGGCAAAGTTTGGATCTCTTCTTTCAAATCTCATAGCTGAGTTCCAGTGGTGACCAATATGCGTAAAATCCACTGCACTTAAATTACAATAACGGCTACACTTCAAAACATGCCTAATTGACCGTAAAACACTTTAAGATGTCTCATGATTGTAAAAGGCATATATAAAAGCAAGTTATTTCTTTAGCGCCAGAAAGTAGCATCTCCAGATAACGTTGGATCCCAATTTTCATCCTTTACTCCTTCATACCAATCTCCAAAAGCATTCTCTTTAATCCAGATTTAGTCACTCTTAATTAATGAATTGAGTATCAATTTGTCCCATATAAGTCTATAAAATGTTTTGCTGCATTAAATGTGTGAAATAAATGCCAGTTGTTACTTCTTCTGCCAGTCTGTTACTGTCATTTCAAAGCATTTATGTTCTCTAGGCCCACAAGAAAGTGATATCATGTTAGAGGCTTCAATAAAATTAAGCATACTCATCTCCATTAGGGTGGAATTGACCTCCACTCAGATAGAAGTGGCAGTATGTCCACAGTTGGGTGGCTGAAAACATGAAGATGAAGCAATTGTTATTTTCTGAATGCACACAGAGCTGTGAAAAGTGGGGACAGGGCTGTGGGCCTGTATGGGATTGATTGCAGCTCATAATGGAACACCAGCAGATTCGCATCTTGTGTGCTTGTATTCACTTTAGTGAAGGTGGGCCTACTGTATCACTGTTTGTAGGCCACATTGTAGCAAAAGAAAGCTGCAGTATAAGCAGAGAATGAAGGCACCAATTTGAGGATGCCATGAGCTTTGACAAACTTCAGCTTTAGCCAAGTGAACTTTAAACATTTTGCTGGCTGTTCAACTACTTTGTAAAATTTATTTTTAAACTTTGTAGCGTTAGCAAAACCCCAGCTGTCCTGTTGGCTCTGGACTAATACTATTTAATTACTATTTCTATGCCAATGTGTACATGCACAAAACTCCATGATACTTGACCAGAGCACAACATGCAGCCAGCATTATAACCCTAAACTGTCGAATGGTACAGTCCTCCAGTTTCAATTTGACACACCAGTGATGTGAACCATTTGTTAGTTCATTGGGCATCATGAACTGACCATTATTTTCCCAAGAGGATTTAGGCCTCAGTCTCAAGCTCCTCTCTTGCACCACTTTCAGGCAATGAATAGCAAAACCTGCGATAAAGACTTTCAGATATTGTGTTTAATTGTTGCTGAGGATATGGACCAATTTTAAACTTGAATGTCTGGGTGTTATTCGAATTGAGTGGATTATCAGTCTGTCATGGATTGAAATTTTTGATTTACCCGAATTTCGAATACTTTAATGACAAAACGGTGGGAAGCAACTTGTTTCTCCTTGATAAGCTTATTAATCTTGCTTCCCATATGTCGAATGCTCATGCTGTTGCATAACAGGATCGAGGCCCAGACCTCAGTCCTGAGATAATAAGAACTGCAGATGTTGGAGTCAGAGATAACACAGTGTGGAGCTGGAGGAACACAGCAGGCCAGGCAGCATCAGAGGAGCAGGAAAGTTGATGTTTCGGGTTGGGACCCTTTATCTTAAGAAGGACCCTGATCCGAAACGTCAGCTTTCCTGCTCCTCTGATGCTGCCTGGCCTGCTGTATTCCTCCACCTCAGCACTCAGACCTCAGTCATCTCCCATTTTTAACATTCTGTGCTTCTTTCATCATTAATTGATTTTAAGTTGTTATTTACAGCATATTGTTAAAATTTACAGCAATTTGGGAAGCAGAGCTATTTGGAATCATAGCACTTCTTCGCCGTACTGTAGTTGGAAGTTGAGCAGTTGGAAGACAAAGTGCTACAATACTTACATGAGAATGTCATTCCAGTGTGACAGTTTTACAAAGGTAACTTCAATCATTAATGTAGTTTCATTGATGCAAAATGGATCCATGATGACAACGTAAAACTGGCAACTACAAATCAGCAGCCTGTTTTACCACCCACTAGATATTCATCTCCTTTGATTAAAAACTATAATAGGATGTGGCTTAGATTGGACTATTGATTCATTATTTATCATTTGTGGTACTGTCAAGGTGTTAATGTATTTGAACAACATGTATTTGAGAATGACCTTATTTTGTACTTGTGCAGTTGAAGCACACAGGAAGAGCAGAATGCACTCTATAATACTTACTGATATCCTTTAGTGCTTGGGAGCTGGGATTAAGGTGATAAGAATAGAAATGGCTAACTATACTATCTACGTTTGTAAAAGCATAACGATGACTGGATCATAGATTTGATTCCTTTATATGTGGAAAGCATTTCCTGGACAGAGTTAACATGCTTTAGATATACCTTGATATACCTTAAAATTATCTCTACACTGGCCCTAATAATGGGCTTTATTCCCATGCTCACTAGGGAAATCCCTACTGTGCAAGCAAATTTCTGTTTCCCACAGCAACTATTCCAACTACCACTGAGTGAAACTGGCCCAATTAGTACCAATTAAAGTATAGCTTGTTTGTGTTGTTGACTCATGTCGACTGGGAATTTGACTAAGGTTGTTCAAATAAATTTATCTTAGAACATTTAAATTGTGCCACAGAAAGAAAATTCTTAACTCGGTTTATGCAGCGCTTGAATACTAGGTCAGACTTTAATTCCAGGTCTATTTCCCGGCAGGAGTTCTGGCTTCAATTCAAAAGCAAACCTAGGAAAGCCTGAATATTTTACCTCATGGGCCGCATTAGAATCCCACTGGCAGTTTTCCCACTGAATTGGCTGACCCAACAGGGAACTTAGCTACAGTTAGTCAGTCAGCCTTAGGCTTATTTAAAAGGGCATTACCACTCTTAAAGAATGACAGTCTCTTGCGACTTGGTTTATTTTAAGGTGGTGGCAAAAGAATTTCTCCTTTCTGAAGGAGGAGATGAAAGGAATAAGATTCCGAGACACATGCTTGGAGATGCCTCTAGAAGAATTAAGATGAAAGTTTTGTTTCCCAGGAGGCCAGAGGCTTGCCTAATATGCTGCTCACCAACCATAGTTAGAGGTTTCAGGTGTCAAACTCAGGATCTGTATTTAGTGCAGGAAACCCTTCGATAAATTCACTCAAGCAGCAAGCGTAAGTCCTTCTCTTTATTTACCCCTCACTCCAGTACACAAAGCAGGAGCCCTACATCTACATCTACAACACCACTCATCAACTTGCCCAATGATTCCTTTAGGAACTAGCACAAAAGTATACCAGACCAATTTTCAAGCTCATCACAAACACGCAATCAGCATTTCTTTGTTACCTTCGGACTGGTCTCTAGCTCCCATCACTTGGTCAATTTTGTCGAATTCCCAATTTCTATACAAACTCTTCCTCGTATCACACTACAAAGCAACACCAACGGAAACATTTGAAAATCAAAGTGAAAACCAATGTCCAGATATGACTTGAGTGCTCACTTATATTAGTTTTAGTGTGGATTGTAGAAGTTTATCTCGCTCTTACCACAAAATCATCGAATCAAAGAATGAAAGAACAGAACACAAAAAGTGAACATTTGACATGTTGTGCCTATTGTTATAGACTGGGAGAAGAGATAAGCTGAAAGCTTGATGATCAATGAGCACAATAATGAGGAGACAATGGACCTTGGTGTGAGATAGTATACAGCTGAATTTTGGATGGGTTTATTTATGGTGAGTGTAATGTGCAGATAAACAATGAGACTATTAGAATTATTGAGTTTGGAGGTAACAGAGACTTGAAAAAGGATGTCAGCACCAGATGTGCTGAAGCAATAGCATATATGGGCAAATTTAATAGAAATGGAAGAACGTGATGTTGGTGATGACTAGAAGTAGGTTCAGAATTCTAACTCAGGTCACCACGTCTCCTCTGAGTTTTGGTATAAAGAATTTCAGTATCGTTTCTAGCATGGATGGTAACATTTTAGTCTCAGATAAGCAGTTTCAGTGATGTGGTCAAAGGGCGTTGATAATCGACGGGAGGCAAATGATAGTCTTTCCCACTTACAGTCAGGGATTGCTGATCCAAGAGTTCATTGTCTCTGTGGCTTGAGATAAACGTAAACAATGTAACTGGTGTGAACTTCCATAGAAAGGTGCCATTTAGGCATATCCATTCAAGGAGAGGAAGAAGGTTAGTGGAAGGTTGTAAGAGGTTAGTGGTAAGAGGTGGGGTGGCGATGGGGATTGGTGGTTGGATGATTTTTGTCCATTAAAATTCAATACAGAACTTTTGGGAAGATTCTTGGTCTGTGTTGAAGTTGCAAAGGTCACTTGATCCTGTCTTGACAGCCATCTTAATAGTTCATTAGTGTCCATTTTACTTCTTAAAAATTTGCAATATCTTATATCAACTCACCCAAAGAGTTATCCATTTACCTCCCTTTCTCCATAGTCCTGGATTTTCCGTTTGCAGGTATTCGTATAACTTCCTTTTCAAAGTTGTTATTGGATGTGCTTTTCAGATAATTCATTCCATAATGCCATGTGATAGCCATCGGTGGCGGGGGGTGGGGGGCTGGGGGGGTGTGGGTGAGGGATTAGTGATGCAGAGTGATGCCAACAGCATGAGTTCAATTCTTGCACCAGCTGACCTCACAATGAAGTGCTCTCTTTCTTAACTTCTCTCCTCTCCTGAGGTGTGATGACCCTCAGGTTAAAAGTACCACCAGCTGTCTCTCTCTAATGACAATGTCATTTTCAAATCTGACAAATTTTACTGAGAATTTTGAAATATTTCCTCCACTAGTAAACCAATTTAACCATTCAGCTCCTCGACCCTGTAAAATCACAATTGCCCTTTGCCTTTAACAGTGAAGCCCAGTGGTATTGTCACTGGGTGAATAATCCAGAAAAACAGGGTAATGTTCCATGATAATATGGGTTCAAATCCCACTCTGGGAGATGGTGAAATTTAAACTCAATAAAAATCTAGAGTTTAAACAGTTGGCCTAATGGTGACTTGTTGATTGTCCTAGAAACTAGTTCCCTGACGTCCTTCAGGACAGGACATCATCTGCCATCCTTACCCACACGTGACTCCATACCTACAGCAATGTGGTTGATTCTTAACTGATCTCAGGAAATAAATGCTGGCCAAGCCAGTGGTGCCCATGTCCCATCAATGAATTTTAAATAAAGTAGATATTGCCATTGATCCACTTAAGGAGATACTAGGACAGGTTTGGTCAAAAAGGAAGGTTTACAGAGTACTTAAAAGAGTAAAGAGAGAAGGTTTTTTTTCATTAACAGGAGGAGGGTGTCGCTGGCCAGGCAGCATTTATTGCCCACCCTTAGTTGCCCAGAGGGCAGTTAAGAGTCAACCATATTGCTGTGGGTCTGGAGTCACATGTAGGCCAGACCAAGTAAGGATGACAGCTTCCTTCCCTTAAGGACATTAGTGAACCAGATGGGTTTTTCCTGACAATCAACAATGGATTCACGGTCATCATTAGATTCTTAATTCCAGATGTTTATTGAATTAAAGTTCCACCATCTGCCGTGCTGGGTTTCAAACTCAAATCCCCAGAATGTTATGTGGGTCTCTTGAATAACAGTCCAGCAATAATACCACTAGGCTATCGCCTCCCCCTATGGTGATGCAGAAAGGGTTAGAGAGAATTACATGGTTTAGGACTGAGGCAAAAGCCTCCAAAGTGAAGACCAATGGAAATTGTGCAGGATGTCAGAATTGGAGGAATGTGGATATCGAAGGGTTAAGATTTAAAGGAGATTATAAAAGTAAGGAAGTTTGGTTGGGTTAATCCAATGGTTGGATTTGGAAAATACAGATAAGAATTTTGAAATAAAGGCTTGCTTATATTGGGAACCGATATAGGCCAGTGAACACAGCGCTGCAGTGGATGGACTTCAATGTGAGTTAAGAAACAGTTGAACTTTGGATGAACTATTTACAGAGGGTGCATTGTGTGAACTCACTAGAAAACCACTGGAATAATTGAGTTCAGAGGTAACAAAGACATGAATAGGGGTTTCAGCAGCAGATACGTTGAAGCAACAGAGTGTCTGGGCAGTTTTATGGAGGTGGACAGAAGTGATGAGTGGAGCTGGGTACAGAAAGCTATCTCAGAATCAAATAGGATTTCAGGACTAAATCAACATGTGGATCCTAACTCCATCAATTTGACTTGGTTCCATATGCCAAGCTTAGTTAAAACAGGAACATTAAAATAAGCACTGGTATTACTGAGACAACAAGGTGCAGGGCTGGATGAACACAGCAGGCCAAGCAGCATCATAGGAGCAGAGAGGCTGACGTTTCGGGCCTAGACCCTTCATC
>NW_025972091.1:0-9953 GCF_021869965.1 Rhincodon typus
CCTCATCCCGCCCCCTTGACCTGTCCGTCCTCCCTGGACTGACCTATTCCCTTCCTAACTCCCCACCTACACTCACCTTTACTGGCCCCATCCCCGCCTCTTCGACCTGTTTGTTTCCTCTCCACCTATCCTCTCCTCTATCCATCTTCTATCCGCCTCCCACTCTCTCCCTATTTATTTCAGAACCCCCTTCCCCTCCCCCTTTTCTGATGAAGGGTCTAGGCCCGAAATGTCAGCCTCTCTGCTCCTATGATGCTGCTTGGCCTGCTGTGTTCATCCAGCCCTGCACCTTGTTGTCTCGGATTCTCCAGCATCTGCAGTTCCTACTACCCCTCCCAAACCCACGACCACTTTCATCTGGAAGGACAAGGGCAGCAGATATATGGGAACACCACCACTTCAAGTTCCCCTCGAAGCCGCTCACTATCCTGACTTAGAAATATATCACCGTTCCTTCACTGTTACTGTTCCAAAATCCTGGAATTCCTTCCCTAATGGCATTGTGGGTCAGCCCACAGCAGGTGGACTGCAGCGGTTCAAGGAGCCAGCTCACCACCACCTTCTCAAGGGCAACTAGGGAAGGGAATAAATACTGGCCAGCCAGCGATGCCGGCATCCCATAAATTAGTTAATAAAAAACACTCAAATAGAGTCATAAGAAGACTTCGCAGAGAAACAGATGAGCTTTAGAAGTGACAAAGCCCAAGAACAACAGCAACCTCTAGTGGAGGCTCAACATGCTCCACATAAAGAAGCTGCAGTAGAAGATCCCTTTAGAATCTGGTGGAGGTTTAGAAGTCCAAGAGTGTACCAACTTCGTTATCATTTCCTCCAGATGATCCAAGCTCAGGTCAGTGTCAGACTGAGGATATCCCAGGACAGCTTGACAAAATTGAATAATCTGCTGGAGCACGTCTTGTACTCTGAAGAGGTGGGTCGCTATCACATCCCAGGTGCTGTCAAAGTGACAGCAGCACTTAATTTCAATGCATTCCAAGTATCCACCGGACACCTGTGTGGAATTTCCCAATCCTCAACCACAAACATATTGTGAATACTATAAATTCCTTTGTGCAAGATCACACCGCTTCTTCTTTTTTCCCTGTGACGAGATCAATGCTATAGTCTGGGCAGTGGGAGTTGCAAACATCATTGGCGTCCCCAGGCACCAGGCGGTATACACTATGCCCGTGTCATATTGAGAGTACTTAAATCTTATTTTTCTAGTGTAGTCAGCAGGATTTGATAGCACAAATATCAAGTCATGGCAGACCAGGCTGAAAAGTGCTTGCAGAGATGGAGCAAAAGATGGAACAGTTGAAACTGGCAATGACTGTGAGAAAGACTGAAATTGCTCCAGCATCTTTGGAGGTTTAGATATTAGCAGAGGAAATGGAGCTTTTAGGCCAAAACCAGGCAGAGGCTCCCTATGCATATGAAGGTGAATAGCAGTACTCCTTGTCAAAGATTCAACTTGCTGAGGAATAGAAGGTGGACAAGTTTGGGGAAGACCAGAGCACCTGATGATCCAGTGATTGAAAACTAGATTGAGGAGACTCAACTTGCTATATCATCCAGGAGTCTCAGGGTAAGAGAGCAGGCAGCATTTGTGATGGAACAGCTGTGAAGAAAATCTAGTCAGGAAATATTGGAAAGAGATATAGATGTTCAAGAAAATATTCAGCGAGTCTTCAAAGTACATTTTTTGGGGACACCAGTTGTTTGTTACAGCTACAGCAGAGGTTTTATGAATACAAGCAAGCTGAAAGGGAAGTTTTGGTCTTCGTATCCCTGGAGCTTGTGAAACTGTTTGATGATATCATCCTTCTGGATCCCTGTATCCCAAATTGACCATGAACAGTCCTAAGACCAGGAAAGAAGCTATCAGCAGGAGGTGACTGTTACCATAGCTGGGTAGACCTCAGGCTGAAGAGGCAAGTGGAACAGGCCACTACACAGCACGTGCAGATCCATGCCTTGCTGTCCAATCTCCACGATAAACCTTGCAGCTGAAATGCCTAGAGTTGCTCCAAAGAGATGTTAGAATTGGCACAAAACTGGACAATTTAAACTTTCAGCAACCATAGCCACCACTGCTGTCAGGCACAAAGACCTCATGCAATGCAATGGCTTTTCCTTCTCACCTTACAATAAACTAGGTGGACTGCCACTGACAGCCAGGGAAGGAACAAGGATTTTTCTATTCTATAAGGAGCATGAAATTTGTCAAGGTAGAAGTACTGTGCATAATTGACACAGGAGGGAAAGTGAAAAGTGTGACTCACCAGTTTTCCATAATCATCTTTCTGAGCAGTGTGAGCTGATTGATGTTTCTTCCTGCATCCAGGTCTCTGCTCCATAGAGGTCAAATATCCTTAATCATTGCTGTATCAAACTCTTCATACTTGTCCTCAATGTCACTTTTTATAGCCTGGGATTTCTGATAGTTTGTGACCAGCTGAATACTCTACTGGAATTAAAGTAGTTGAGAATACCCATGGTGTTGGACCTGAATGTGTTAAGAAATATTTGGACATCTTGAAATGCATGTATAGTGGTTGCTATGAGCAGGTCATTGGTTAGTACATGGGATTCATGGAAGCCTTTGACCTTGTTCTGTACATTCAATGTGTATGACCCTAAGACTGTTTGAAAAACAGGGAATTCTGTTCTTTTATATGGCTACACCGTTGCTATTCTTGAAGGCTCATGCCAACTATATCTAACTGGTCAACATCAGGTTTGCTAAATCATCATGTGCCACATATAGCTGAGCTCCCACATGGTGTATCTCTAAGACCCGCCCTCATTACTTTGGGAGAAAAAGGTGCGTAACTACATAGTTTGCCAATTTTAGTGGCAAAAATATTTACCTCCAACCAAAAGCTCTCATAGATGTCCTTAAATCTGAATCATGTGGACAATGAACCAACTGGAGGACACATCTCTAACCTTATCTCAAAGATGGACATTAAGTGTTGGAGGAGACTCAGAGGAGGCAGCTTGTTTCTACTCTCAATAAAGTACAGTACACTTTTCAGTAAAGCTGGTGTATGACCTAGTAAGTCATAAAATTATGATTAAAATGACCAATCAATAAAGATTGGTTACAACCAGATCCTACCTCATCACTGGGAGGAACTCCAGGATTGCCTGCAGAAAACTTTAGAGTGAGCCATCTTCTGAGAGTTGTCAAGTCCAAACCTGTCCACATAATCCTTGTGAGGAAGAAAGATTGAAAACTGAAGATCCATGTTGATTATTGGGCAGTCAATGTGAAGACTCCTAAGATGCAGACCCTCTACGTAGGATTGAGGAAGCATTGCAAATTCTCAAAGGTACAAACTATTTCTGTGATAACAAGGTGTAGAGCTAGATAAACACAGCAGGCCAAGCAGCATCAAAGGAGCAGGAAAGCTGACATTTCGGGCCTAGACCCTTCTTCAGAAATGTCTTGATTTGGCCCACAGATATAACCAGCTATTCATCACTGAACAAGTACTTTGTGAATACACAAGAGTGCTATTTGACCTCTGTAATGCCCCTACCAATTTCATTTGCCTTTGTTTTTGGTAATTCTAATTTATTGTTCCTCCTTGTCTATGTGAATGACATTCTCATCTTTGGCTTGACATTAGAGGAGATCCTTGCAGGACTAGCCATTTGACTTAGCCTGCTTGTTGCAGTTTAACTTGAAAGTCAAACCTGAGAAGAGTCAACGTTTTTGGACAAAATGACAGTATCTTAGGCATTTTGTTACCAAGGGAGACATTACTCCTGATGAAGAAAAATCCAAGTTGTAGAGGAGCGGCCTCAATCTAAGAGGGAGAGAGAATGCCACGGGTTCCTTGCTCTGGATGGTTACTGCAGGTGGTACATAGAGTTCATTGCTCCACTTCACAATTTGCTGAGAAAATCAGGGAATGTCACCATAGGGGTTGGGGAAGGATGTACAAAGTGTGATAATTCATTAGTTATCACAGGGAGTTGGACCCTAACAGATGTAGAATCCTTTTACACAGTAGCTAAGATCACTCTATCAAATTCAACGTGACTCACACTTAGCCAAAAAATGGTAAAATTCTGCCCTCTGTCTTGTATAAGATTTGACAATATATAATGATAACCTGTATATGGTGGGCTACAGAGACAAAACCAAAGTTTTTAAATATGTAGTGAAATGAAAATAAGACACATGCAGACCAGAGTAATCACTTGTTGATTACACAGAGAGGTAAGGGCCTTACAATTCTCCTCTTAAAGAAAGGCTGATACAAAACCCTTCATTCTTTTGAGAAACTATAATGGATTGCAAGAATAATTTTGATATATTTGCTTGAATTATTTCTTCACGTGGATTTAAAGATAAAATTCAAGTAGAACTGCCATTTCATATGTATCTTTAATTACCATATACACTATGATGTTTACTTGTTACTACAATGTAATCTAGAATTCATTCTTATAAGAAGTGTTAAACAATTGGAATATTGTACTTAATTCCTCAAGAATCCATAACAGATAACAATAAGTGCCAGGCAATGACCATTACTACAAGTGAGAATATGACCATCATGCCTTTGACATAAAATGGCAATACTATCACTGAATCCCTCACTATCAACATCCTCTGAGCTAGCGTCAATCGGAAATTGAACTGGATCAGCCGTATAAATAGTATGGTTACAAGAACAGATCAGGGCTAGGAATTCTGAAAAGTATATCTCAGCTCCTATTTGACCAATGCTTGTCCAATTCAATTCCAACAACACTCAAGAAGCTCAACACCATTCAGAACAAGGTAGATCACTTGACTGGCACCCCCTTCTACCATATTCAACATTCACTTCATCTACTATTGATGCTGAGCGGCATCAGTATGCACTATCTACAAGATGCTCAGCAGCATCTCACCAAGATACTTTTGACAGTATCTTTCAACCTGCAACCTCTGGCACCTGGAAGAACAAGGGCAGTTATTACGTAGGAACACCATCACCCGCAAATTCGCCACCAAGCCTGATTTGGAACTATATAGTTTATTTCCTTCACTAATGCTTGGCCAAAATCCTGGAACTCTCTCTCTAACAGCACAATTCATGTAACTACCTTATATGGGATGGCAGCAGATCAGGAAGGCAGCGTAGCCTATTCAAAGGCAATTAGGAATGGAAATTAATGGGAAATAATGCCAACCTAACCAGGAATACTCACATTCCACATCCAATTATCCAGTTATGTTCAATAAAGCCTGTTAACTGTGTGCAGATCCAGTCTTATGACAGAAACTAGGACCATTATATTTGTGTAATTATATCCCAAACTATGCCATGCAATTCCTACATGAGCCATCAGAGCACCTCTAATTGTATGGCATCTCTGCAAGAGCCATAGCTGAAATTGTTTTTGAAATATATTTTGAGATAATGGGATTATAGGGATAGGGTTGGGGACTGGGTCTGGATGGGATGTACTTTGGAGGATCGTGCAGTCTCAATGGACTGAATGACCTCTTTCCACTCTGTAGGGATTCTATGATTCTGTGAATTTCACATTGGCATAAGGTTCACCTCCATATTTAATAGTGGAGATAAATATTGGTAAAAGAAGGCAAGAGGTTGAAGCAATGTTTAATTTAATTAATTTAAGCTTTTAGCAATGCTTAAAATCTGGACTATCACGTAATCATTTCCATGTTCCACAGTGTAATATGATTTACTCCATTCAATGCCGGTGCTATTAACACCATAGTGAAAGGTGTTATGCGACATATATTATTTCCAATGAAAATTATTGAGCACTATAATTCCCACCATGCATTTCAAGTAATATATGTATATTTTAACATTCATATAAACATCAAGGTTTTTCCTAGTTTTAACTGCATTCTGCTTTTAAATGCTTGTTAAGAATTCTTGAATTACTTTATCATATTCACACATAAGTTTTCAAATATGCTTGTATCATGCTCTCAATGCAACTTATAGAAGATAAGCTGTACATTTTTGCAAATGTAAGTGAAAGAATCAAATTTTTGTGTTTATTATATCTCAAGGTTTTTCGGATCAAATCATACAGAAGCAAATTTACAATCTCATACAAGGTTTGTAGGGGATGTTCATTCTGGAACAGGACAATTAAGTCTGTTAAAAATAAAGGCGATAAGCTGAAGATGTCTGCAGATCTGATTATCAGCTAAATCTACCACATGATTTACTTTTTAATGACACAGCATTCTTCATTGATTTTCATTGTCACTTGGGCACTGTATTTAGGAACACAATCATCGGTTTTTTTAATGTATGTATTGCAGTATGGTTTCAAAGGATAATCTTTTATGCAGTATCAGTTCTAGCAACTGTATATGAACTAATCTGAGGTGGTTCCGCACGACTGGATTCATCCAGGCGCATTTTTATAGTTTAGAAACAATTATTTAAGATTAGCATCCATTCATGAGTGTGAGTTTTGCATATGTATAATGAGGAGTTTGGATGTAGTTTAATGTTACACATTTGCTTAGATATGTACATTATGCATTAGTTTTGACTCTGTTTAAGAATAACATTGATTGTGGTGGACATTGGCGATAGTGTCATTGAAGGTCAAGGGTGGATTGAAATTAGAATTAGGTTTTATTGTCATGTGTACTCAAGTACATGGATAGAGGAGTACAGTGAAAAGTGTACTAAGTCACCATTCTTCGACACCGTTTTAGGTACAAAAAACCAGTATAAACTGAAACAACCATCATATCCTGCCTGGAACTTATGCCACAGATATATTGCTTACAAATCACCAGCCAAAGGCTGGACAATGTTCTGGTCCTGCTTTACATTAGCACAGAATCTTTCATTATCCAAAAAGCTGTGACCTTATGACAGATGGAAGATAAATAATGAAGCAGTTAATGATGCTGGAGTCAAAGACACTTCTGAACAGAAACTTAATTCAAATCAGGAGTGCTGATGCAGTGCTTAGAGTCACAGAATCATACAGCTGTACAGCATGGAAACCAACCAACACATCCATGCCGACCAGATATCCTAAATTAACCTAGTGCCATTTGCCAGCATTTGGCCCATACCCTTTTAAACCTTTCCTATTCATATACCCATCCAAGTGCCTTTCAATTGTTGTAATTGTACCCGCCTCCACCACTTCCTCTGGCGGCTTATTCCATACACACATCACCCTCTGCATGAAAAAGTTGTCCCTTAGGTCCCTTTTAAATCTTTCCCCTCTCACCTTAAACCTCCGCCCTCTAGTTCTGAACTCCCCCACCCCAGGGAAAAGACCTTGGCTATTCACCCTATCCATGACTCTCATGATTTTATAAACCTCTATAACGTCACCTCTCAGCCTCTGACGCTCCTGGGAAAATAGCCCCAGCCTATTCAACCTCTCCCTATAGCTCAAATCCTCCAACTCTGGCAACATCCTTGTAAATCTTTTCTGAACCCTTACAAGTTTCACAACATCCTTTCTACAGCAGGGAGACCAGAATTGCATGCAGTATTCCAAAAGTGGCCCAACTAATGTCCTGTACAGCCGCAACATGACCTCCCAACTCCTGTACTCAATGCACTGAGCAATAAAGACAATTATATCAAATGCCTTCTTCACTATCCTGTCTACCTGCGATGCCACTTTCAAGGAACAATGAACCTACACTCCAAGGTCTCTTTGTTCAGCAACACTCCCCAGAACCTTACCATTAAGTGTATAAGTCTTGCCCTGAATTGCCTTGCCAAAATGCAGCACCTCACATTTATTGAAACTAAACTTCATCTGCCAATGCTCGGCCCATTGGCCCATCTGATCAAGATCCCATTGAACTCTGAGGTAACCTTCTTATCTGTCCATTACGCCACCTATTTTGGTGTCATCTGCAAACTTACTAACCATATCCTCTATGTTCACATCCAAATCATTCATATAAATGACAAAAAGCAGTGAACCCAGCACCAATCCTTGTGGCACACTGCTGGTCACAGGCCTTCAGTCTGAAAAGGAACCCTCCACCACCACCACCTTTTTGCCCTACCTTCGAGCTAGTTCTGCATCCAAATAGCTGGTTCTTCCTATATACTTGCCACCACATTGGATGTGTGCAACACAGAACAATACCCAAGAAGTAACTGGTGAAATAGGTAAGGGGATATGATGTATTTGGATTTTTCAGAAGGCTTTTGATAAGGTCCCTTGAGAGATTAGTGGGCACAATTTAACCACATGGGATAAGGTGTAATATACTGGCATGGGTCGAGAATCGGTTAAGTCAGGAAACAGAGAGGGAATTAATGTCATTTTCCAAGTGGTAAGCAATGATTAATGAAGTACTGCAAGGGTTTGTGCTTGGGCCCCAGCTATTCACTGTACACACTAATGATCTGGGTAAGGTAACCAAATGCAACATTTCCAAGAGTCAATAAATGTGGAAAATGAGGTGGAAAAGCACAGCAGGTCAAAAAGCACTCGAGGACCAGGGAAGTCGATGTTTTGGACTGAAACCTTCACCAGGGTAGGGGAGCCCAGAAATTAATAGAGGGAG
Source organism: Rhincodon typus (assembly GCF_021869965.1). Taxonomy (NCBI): domain Eukaryota; kingdom Metazoa; phylum Chordata; class Chondrichthyes; order Orectolobiformes; family Rhincodontidae; genus Rhincodon; species Rhincodon typus. The sequence continues at coordinate 8,555 of NW_025972091.1, forward strand.
GAGGGTGGGGCTGGGGGAACGGTAGGTGGGATAGAGATAGGTGGAATCAGGTCGGGGGTTATTGTGGTTGGTCAGTGGGAAGGGTGGAGCGGATAGGTGAGTCAGAAGATGGACAGGTTGGGGGTGGAGAGATTTTGAAGTTGGTGAAGTCAATATTCAGGCCATTGGACTGTAAGCTCCCAAGGCGAAATATTAGGTGTTGCTCCTCCAATTTACGTTTGGCCTCACTCTGACAGTGGAGGAGGCCAACGGTGGACATGTCTCCGGAGAGTGAGAGGGCGGGAGTTAAAGTGGATGGCAACCGGAACGTCAGGTTGGTTGGTGCGTGCAGAGCGCAGGAGCTCTGCAAACCAATCCCCAAGTCTGCTTTTAGTCTCTCTGATATAGAGGAAACCACATTAGGAACAACAGATACAGTAGATGAGGTTAGATGAAGTGCAGACATTTCCAAATTTGCTGACCAATTATAGAAAACTAGGTGGGGTTGTGAGGAGATTGTGAGGAGGCTTCAAGATGATTTAGACAATTTGAGTGAGTGAGCAAACATACAGCATGGCTAAATGTGAAGTTATACATTTATAGAAAGAGCAGAAAGGAAGAATATTATTTAAATTCTGATATTTAGGGAAGTATGGATGTACAAAGGAATCCAGATGTTCTGAGGAAGGGTCACTGGACTTAAAACATTTAACTGTTTTCTCTTTACAGATGCTGCCGACCTGCTGAGTTACACCAGCAATTTGTTTTTGTTTGTTTCAGACCTTCAGCATCTGCAGTTCTGTATTTTTTTGATTATATTAATCTAGATGTCCTTTTACTCCAATTAATGAAAGTTGGCAGGCAGGTGCGGCAAGCAACTAAGAATGCAAATGGTATGTTAGTTTTGCTGAAAAAGGACGGGAGTTCAGAAGTAGGGATATCTTACTGCAGTTATACAGGGGCTTAGTGACACCACATCTGGAGTATTGTGTGCAGTACAACCGATGAATCAATTGCTGAATGGATTATCGATAATTAATTTAAATTCTACCAAATTAACCACTGGTTTCTTATAAAGAAAGAGATCCATTTGTTCTTGGAATGTTAATGATGTTGCCACAACCAGTTTTATTCTCAATCATAAGTTACCCTGAATATTTGTGACGTATTTATCGTATTGTATTTATTATGCATCAAATGTTGAAAATGAAGAAAGTTCTACATAGCATTCATGAGATCATATCCAGAGTACTGTGTACAGTTTTGTGCTTTTCATTTAGGAAAGGATATAAATGTATTAGAAGCAGTTTAAAGAAGATTCATTTGACTGTGATGGAACAGACTGGACTGTTTTAATAGGCCAAGCAGCATCAGAGGAGCAGGAAAGCTGACGTTTCGGGTCGAGACCCTTCTTCAGAAA
>NW_025972092.1:0-9952 GCF_021869965.1 Rhincodon typus
TTTTTCTGATGAAGGGTCTAGGCCCGAAACGTCAGCCTTCCTGCTCCTATGATGCTGCTTGGCCTGCTGTGTTCATCCAGCTCTGCACCTTGTTGTCTCTTATTTCTCTCTTAAATGGGTGATGCCTTATTTTAAAACACTGACCCCCCAGTTCTGGATTCTCCCGCAAAAGGAAACATTATTCTCATTCCCACCTTATTATGACTGATCAGGATCTTATATGTTTCAGTCAAGTTGCCTCTTAGTTTTGATTTGGTTGATTTATTGTCACATGTACCTAAGTACAGTTAAAAGCTTTGTTTACGCAGAACAGGCATATCATAGTAAACAAGGACACAGACATCATAGGGTGAAAAAAAAACTAGACAGAGGCATACAAGTTACATCTCACGGGGAGTGCGCTAGGCAAGATAACATTAGCAAGATCAGCATTATTTGAAGTTAGAGAGTCCATTCATCATCTAATAACAGCAGGGAAGAAGCTGTTCGTGAACCTGCTGGTGCATGTGTTCAAGCTTCTGCATCTTCTGTCTGATGGAAGAGGTTGTAGGAGAGCATTGCAGGGGTGCAATGTATCTTTGATGATGTTGGCTGCCTTTCTGCGGCAACGGGCCATGTAAACCGAGTCCCTGGATTGAAGGTTGGCTTCTGTGATGACCTGGGCTGTGCCCACAACCTTCTGTAATTTCTTATGGTCCTGGGAACAGCAGGTGCTATGCCAGGCTGTTATGCACCCAAACAATATGCTTTCAATGGTGCATCTGTAAAGGTTGGTGAGGATCCTTAATGACATGCCAAATTTCCTGAGCTGCCTGAGGAAGAAGAGGCATTGTTGAGCCTCCTTGACCATCACATCTATGTTGGAAGTCCAGGAAAGCTTGTTGGTCATAGTCACTCCTAGGAATTTGACACACTCCACCCTCTCAATCTCAGCAGTGTTGATGTAGATGGGGATGTGCTCTCCTCCCTTCTTTCTGAAGTTAATGATCAGATCTTTAGTTTTGCTGACATTGGGAGAGAGGTTGTTCTCATTGCATCACTCACCAAGCCCCAAACTCCAACAGATACAGGCTTAGCCTATCCAACATTTCCTAACAAGGTAACCTAACCAACATTTCCGAACAAGACAACCTGCCATTCCAACAATTAGTCTAGTAAATCTTCTTGAACTGCTTCCAATGTATTTACATTCCTCCTTAAATAAGGTGACCAATACTCTATACAGCACTCTAGATGTAGTCTCACCAGTGTCTTGTATAACTGAAGCATAATCTCCCTACTTTTGCATTCAATTCCCCTTGCAATAAACACTAACATTCTATTGGCATTCCTAATGACTTGCTATACCTGCATACTAACCTTCTATGATTCATTTCCAAAGATACCCAGATTCCTTTGCATCTCCATTGGACTTCAATCCAGATAAATATGAGATGATGCACTTGGGCAGGGTAAGGCAAGGGAATATATGATGAATGATAGGATCCTGGGAAGCACCGGTTATCAGATGAACCTTGGGGTGTATGTACTCCAGTCCCTTAAGGGATCTCGACAGTGGATAAAGTGGTTAAGAAGGCACACGGGGTTCTTGCCGTTATTAGCCAAGGGATAGAGTTTAAGAGCTGGAATTGTGTAAAATGTTAGGCCACAGCTAGAATATTGTGCGCAGTTCTAGAATCCACACCAGCGAGGGTGCACAGGAGATTTATCAGAATGTTACTTGGGCTGGAGAGTTTCAGTTATGAAGAGAGATTAGACATTCTGGGGATGTTTTCCTTAGAGCAGAGGAAATTGAAAGGGGATATGATTGAGATGTTTAAACTTATGAGGGGCATAGATAGAGTAGACAAGAAGAAAACTGACTCCTCCGTTAAAGGGTAAATGACCAACATCATAGATTTAAAGAAAAGGACAGAAGGTTTACAGGTGATGCAAGGAAAAGCATCTTTGCTCAGATGGTGGGAATCTGGCGGTCACTGCTGTTAAGGATGGCAAAGGCAGAAACCCTCATAACATTTAAGAAATATTTAGAAGTTCATTTGCAACGCTAAGCCTTACCAGGCTATGGACCAAGTGCTGAAAATGGCATTTGAATAGTTAGATGGTTATTTTGACTGGTGCATGGACTTGATGGGCAGAATGGTCATTTGCTGTTCTGATCTACAAGCTCTCACCATTAAGATAACATGCTTTTTACTCTTCCTGCCAAAATGGACAATGTCACATTCTTCCACATTATTCCCATTTACCAGATCTTTCCCCCCTCACTTAACCTATCCATATCACTTTGTACACTTTTATGCCCTCTTCCCAACTTACTTTCCTATTTTTATGTCATCAGAAAATCTCAGTCCCTTCCTCGAAATCATTAATATGAATTGTAAAAAGTTCACACCCCAGCACTGATCCTTGTAGCACATCACTCTTTATATCTTGCTGACTAAAAACTGACCCATTTATGTCTACTTTATGTTCCCTGCTGGCTAGCCAAACTTTTAAAATATTACCATAACATGCCAAAATGTTACACGCTACATCACGAGCTTCTATTTTCCACAATGACCTTTTGAAAGCTTATAAACTGCCTTTTGGAAATCTAAGTACAGTATATCTACCAATTCCACTTTATCCACTTATGGTATTTCCTCAAAAAATGCCAATAAACTAGTTTAATGTGATTTTACTTTCAGCAAACCATGCTGAATCTGCCTGATTACCTTGAACTTTTCTAAGTGCCTTTCCATTACATAATAGCTACTGAATAATAGCTTCTAACATTTTCCTTACGACATATATTAAACTAACTGACCCATAGTATCCTGTTTCCATCTTCCTCCCTTTTTGAATAAAGGGGTTAAATTCATTATCTGCCAATCAAAAGAAACATTCCCTGAAACAAGAAATTTTGGAAAATTAAAACTAATGCATAAACTATTTTAAACAAAAACAGCAATTGCTGGAGATACTCAGCAGATCTAGTAGCAGCTGAGGAAGGAAAATAGAGTTAACATTTCAAGTCCTGTGACCCTTCTTCAGACTATTCAGAACTATTTCATTAGCTATTTCTATTAAGTTCCTAGGATGAAGTCTATCAAGACTCGGGCATGTGTCAGCCTGCAGCTTCAACAATTGGTTCAATATTGCTTCCCTGGTGATTGCAATTTTCTTGAGTTCCTCCCTCCCTTCCATTTCCTGCCCTAAACTATTTCTGGGATGTATCTTGTAGCCTCTATAGTGAAGACCGGTGCAAAATACATGTTTAATTTCTCTGTCATCTCATCATTTTTCATTATTTCCCTAGACTCACTTTCTATTGGACCAACGCTAATTTTGTTAATTATCTTTTTAAATATCTATAGAAATTCTTACTATATTTACATTTCTAACTAGCTTCCTTTCATACTTCAATTCTAGTCTCATTAATTTCTTAGTTATCCTTTGCTCTGTTTCATATTCTGTCCAATCTACTGAGTTGTCAACCATTCTTGAGTTTTAAACATTTTCTAACAGTTGAAGTTGAATCTTTGCAGCATCGACCTTGTCAGGGTTATTGATTCTACCGCTCCATTGTCCAAAACAATGGACTCACTGTCACATAACCAAATAATAAGTTAGTCTGTATTTCTGACTATTAAGATGCATTATGTTGGCTCAGTGTTTAAGAGAAAGCTTAAATTAACACAGGAAATATGTACAGTATAAAGCAATGTACAGTATAAACATGACAGAGAACTTTGTGATATGTGTCTTTCATGTAATGTATATGATTTTAATAAATGTTAGATTGAGTTTCACTGATTTGGTGTAAACCAACCACAATTTCAGTGCTATCTGTGTTTCCACATCTCTCCAATTACCATTTCTTCCTCTCATCTAAGTATTAGCCTCAGGAATCATCACTTTTCAAATTAAATTCCTTCCCCCTTCCTCACACCCAAATCCATCTCCCAGCCCTTCATGCAACTGATGACAGTAAAAGAATGATGCTAACTACAGTGCTGTGTAACCTCTTCCCTCTGCTCTCTGTTTTCTGCTTCAGCAAAGATATTCCGTTTGTTGAACAAGACAATTTCAGGAAGCTTGTAAGTTGCAGGATAAATAACAGAAAACTCATCTTATTTCCATTTCACCTCTTAATTGTGTCAATTTATTTGACCCACTTAAATCATCCCGAACTTTCACAGCCATATCCATTAATGCCAGAATCTATCTACTAATTATAATATTCTACTGCCTAATACTTTTGCAGTAATATTTTGGGAAAGTGGTGATGTTGTGGTAATGTCATTGGACTACTAGTCCAGAAACCCAGGAACTCTGGGAACATGAGTTCAATTCTCACCATGGCAGATAGTGAAATTTATATTCAATAGATATCTGGAATTAAAGCTAACAGAACTTAGGACAGTATAGCACATGAACAGGCCACTCGGCCCATAATGTTGTGCCGAACATGATGCCAAATTAAACTAATTCCTTCTGCATGCCCTTAGTCTATATCTTTCCATTCCTTGAATATTCATGTGCTTATCTGAAAGCACCTTAAATGTCCCTATCATATCTGCATCCAACATCACCCCTAGTTGCGCATTCCAGACTCCTATCACTCTCTGGTAAAAAAAAACTTGCCCTCATGTCTTCTCTGAACTTTCCCCCCCTCAACTTAAATGCATGCCTCACAGTTTTAGACATTTCAACTCTGCGAAAATGTTGATGTTGTAATCATGATGTTGATCATGTAATCTTATTGATGGACATAAAAATCCTTCTGATTTGCTAGTGTCCTTTAGGGAAGGAAAACTGGCATCCTTATCTAGTCTGTCCCACATGTGACTCGAGACCCACAGCAATATGGTTTACTCTTAACTGCCCTGAGAAATGGCCTCACAGGCTACTTAAGAGCTATTTGTGATTGGTGATGATCGTAACCTGGCATTTGTGTGGTGCAAATATTACTTGCCACTTGTCAGCCCAAGCCTGGATATTGTCCTGAACTTGTTGCATTTGAACTGCTTCAGTGTCTGAAGTCATAAATGGTGCTGAACATTGTGCAAACATCAGTGAACATCCCAGTTCTGACCTTAGGATGGAGGGAAGTAGCCAAAGATGTCTGGGCCTAGGACACTGCCCTAAGGAATTCCTGCCGAGAAGACTGACCTCCACCATCCACATGTGCCTATGTGCCAAGTATGACTCCAATCAGCAGAAGGTCTGCCCCGATGCCCATTGATTTCAGTTTTGCTCAGGGTCACACTCAGTTGAATGCAGCCTTGATGCCAAGGGTTGTCACTCTCATCTCACCTCAAGAATTTAGTTCTTTAGTCCATGTTTAAACTAAGGCTGTAATGAGGTCAGGAGCTGAGTGGCCTGTGTGGAACCCAAACTGGGCGTCACTGAGCAGGTTATTGCTGATCAGGTGCTGCTTGATAGCGCTGTTGACGACACCTTCCATCACTTTACTGATGATTGAGAGTAGGCTGATGGGGTGGTAGTTGGTTGGGTTGGATTTATCTTCCTTTTCATGTACAGGATATACCTGGGCAATTTTCCACATTGTCATGTAGATGCCAGAGTTGTAACCGTACTGGAAGAGCTTGGTTAAGGGGGCAGAAAATTTTGAAGTACAAGTCTTCACAATTATTTCTAGAAGCTTCCCACAACGGAAGATAAATTGACTGGTCAGTAATTGCTGGGATTATCCTTAAAAACTCTAGGGAGCAGAAGTGGGACCTTGCGTGCCTTGCTCTGTCTAAGCACCCTACAATCCATATGTCCTTGTTTGATATGATCTGCCTGTATTGCTCGCAAACAAAGCTTTTCAATATACTTGGGTACATGTGACTACAATAAAGCAAATCAAATCAAAATCAAGTAGGCCATTCAGCCCATTGACTATGCTCCACCATTCAATGGGATATGGCTGATCGATAATCCTTAACGCCACTTTCCTGCCTTTTCCTTATGATCCTTGGTTCTCATACCAATTAAAAATCTTTTACATCATCCTTAATGACCAGCCTTGACAGCTGTCTGTGGTATAGAATTCCACAGATTCACTAACCTTTGAGAGAAGAAATTGCTCTTCATTTCTGTCTCAAATTTGTGAGCCCTTCATTCTTGAATTATGCCCTCTGGTCTAGACTCTCCCACAAAAGGAAGCAATCTTTCCGCATTCTACCCTGTCAATCCCCTAAGTACTCTGTATGTTTCAAGAAGGTTGCCTCTCATCCTTCTAAATTCCAATGAGTACAGACCCAATCATTCTACCTCTCCTCATAATGAAGTTTTTCCATACCTGGTATCAGCTGAGTGAATCTTCTTTGGATTGTCTCCAATGTCTGTATATCTTTCTCTAGATAAGCAGTCCAAAACTATTTACAGTATTCCAGCTGTGGTCTGACTGGTTAGTTAATAAACTTGTTTAGTTTTAGAAAAACCTAACTTAACACTTCATTCCCTTTGATATAAAGACAAACATTCCATTTATCTTCCCTATTACCTACTGAATTTGTTTGTCAGCTTTTGTGACACCTGGATAGATTCCCAAATCCCTCTGTACATTCAAAAGACATTCAGCTCTTCTTTTTGTTCCATGAAAGTGCACAATCTCACATTTTCCTACATAATATTTCAAGTGTTTGCCTACTTGCTTAGTCTGTCTATGTGCCTCGACAGACAGTGTCATGCTCACCACTTGCTGTCCCATCTATATTTGTGTCGTCTGCAGATGTAACTATAGTACATTCACTTTCCTTATCCAAGTTATTAACATACGTTCTTGAACAAGGCCATAATATTTGCAATTCTCCAGTCTTCTGGCACCTTCCCTGACTCCAGCAAAGCATAAATGGTTACGGCCTGTGTACCCAGAAATTCTGCCCTCACTTCCTTCAAAATCCTTGGAGGCACCTTATTTGGTCCTGGTGCCCTATCAACTTTTGAGTACAAAGAGTCTGTACAAAAACTTCTTCCTTGTTAATTTCAAAAACTTCTACTAACAGAATTTACTCCTATTTCAGCGTTTTGTTTTTGTTTTAAATTTACTTGTGGGACATGCCCATCGCTGGCTGGGCCCAGCATTTATTGCCAAACCCCAGTTGATCTTGCAAAGGTGATCGGAAGCTGCCATCTTGAGCCACAGCAGTCTATCTAATGTAGGTAGACCAGAAAACCCTTAGGGAGGAAATTCCAGGATTCTGACCCAATGACATTGAAGGAACGGCAATATATTTCCAAGTCAGCATGATAAGTGGCTTGGCGGGAACTTGCAGGTGGCATTGCTCCCATGTATCTGTTGCCCTTATCCTTTGAGATGTAGGTGATTGTGGGTTTTAAAGATGCTGTCTAAAAGTCTTGTTAAAGCCGGGGCAGCATCCTCCACCTATGTAAAGATAAATGCCATATACTCATTCAACACTTCTGACGTGCTCGTGCCTCCAGGTATAAATCACCTTTTTGGTCTCGACTCCTTTTTAACCGCTCTTTTACTATTTATATGCCAACAGAAATGTTTGTGATTCTCAATAAAAACCGGAAGAATTGCGGATCCTGTAAATCAGAAACACAAACAGAAATTTCTGGAAAAGCTCAGCAGGTCCGACAGCATCTGTGAAGAGAAATCAGAGTTAATGTTTTGGGTCGAGTGACTCTTCCTCAAAACTGGGATAAAGTCAGTTTATATGCAGAAGATAGGCCTGGGGGAGGGGGTAAGGAGTAAACGATTGGTGGGGATACAGCCCAAACAGTGAGAAGAACAGTTGGACAAAGGACTGGATAACAATCTGGCTAGGAAGGTGAATAGCTATTATTTTGCAAAAAAAGACCCTGACCTTCCAGTTGCCTGTCACTTTAACACACCACCCTGTTCCCTGGCCTGAAACGTCAGCCTTCCTGCTCCTATGATGCTGCTTGGCCTGCTGTGTTCATCCAGCTGTAAACCTTGTTATCTCAGATTTTCCAGCATCTGCAGTTTCTACTACCTCTGTCTCAGGCTTGTTGCAGTGCTCCAGCAAAGGTCAGTACAAGCTGCAAGAACAGCACCTCATTTTCCACTTGGGGACCCTGCAACCTTCTGGACTCAATATCTAGTTCAATAACTTTAGGCCTTGAGCTGTCCCACGTCCTGACCCCAACCCCCACACATCAGGTCTTGTTATCACATAGCCTGCTATTATATAGGATCCATTGTCAGCCACTAACAGTCTCCATTAATAGCTGATATAACAAGGTGTAGAGCTGGATGAACACAGCAGGCCAAGCAGCATCAGAGGAGCAGGAAGGCTAATATTAGTAGGCCATTAATAGCTATTCACTCTCCTAGCCAGATCATTATCCACTCCTTTGTCTGTCCTATTGTTCTTCTCTCTCTTTGGTCTCTATGCCCACCTATTGTTTACTCCTATCCTCTTCCCCCCACCCTATCTTCTGCATATAAACTGACATTTTCCTCTACTGACCCCTTCTCCCGCTTCCAACACACCCCCTCCTCCTGGACACCACCCCAAGGCCTCCTACCCTCCCTCGACCTCTTCATCTCCAACTGCCGTCGAGACATCAATCGCCTCAACCTCTCCACCCCTCTCACCCACTCCAACCTCTCCCCCGCAGAACGTGCAGCCCTCCGCTCCCTCCGCTCCAATCCCAACCTCACCATAAAACCCGCGGACAAGGGAGGCGCAGTTGTAGTATGGCGCACTGACCTCTACATCGCCGAGGCCGGACGCCAACTCTCCGACACCTCCTCCTACCGCCCCCTTGATCATGACCCCACCCCTGAGCACCAAACCATCATCTCGCAAACCATCCACAACCTCATCACCTCAGGTGACCTCCCACCCACGGCCTCCAACCTCATCGTTCCCCAACCTCGCACTGCCCGCTTCTATCTCCTTCCCAAAATCCACAAACTTGAATGCCCTGGTCGACCCATTGTCTCCGCCTGCTCCTGCCCCACCGAACTGATCTCCAACTATCTCGACTCCATTTTCTCCCCCTTGGTCCAGGAACTCCCTACCTATGTCCGTGACACCACCCACGCCCTCCACCTCCTCCAGAACTTCCAATTCCCCGGTCCCCAACACCTCATCTTTACCATGGACGTCCAGTCCCTCTACACCTGCATTCCCCATGCAGATGGCCTTAAGGCCCTCCGCTTCTTCCTGTCCCGCAGGCCCGACCAGTCCCCCTCCACTGACACCCTCATCCGCTTAGCCGAACTCGTCCTCACACTCAACAACTTCTCTTTCAATTCCTCCCACTTCCTACAGACAAAGGGGGTAGCCATGGGTACCCGCATGGGCCCAAGCTACGCCTGCCTCTTTGTAGGTTACGTGGAACAATCCCTCTTCCGTACCTACACCGGCCCTAAACCCCACCTCTTCCTCCGTTACATTGATGACTGTATCGGCGCCGCCTCGTGCTCCCACGAGGAGCTCGAACAGTTCATACACTTCACTAACACCTTCCACCCCAACCTTAAATTTACCTGGACCATCTCTAACACCTCTCTCCCCTTCCTGGACCTCTCTGTCTCCATATCGGGCAACCACCTCGAAACCGATATTCATTTCAAGCCCACCGACTCCCACAGCTACCTAGAATACTCCTCCTCCCACCCACCTTCCTGCAAAAATGCTATCCCCTATTCCCAATTCCTTCGCCTCCGCCGCATCTGCTCCCAGGATGAGGCATTCCACTCCCGTACATCTCAGTTGTCCTCGTTTTTCAAGGACCGTAACTTCCCCTCCTCGGTGGTCGAGAACACCCTCAACCGTGTCTCCCACATCTCCCGCACCTCATCCCTCACACCCCGTCCACGCAATAAAAACCAAAAAAGAATCCCCCTCGTCCTCACGTACCACCCCACCAACCTCCGGATCCAACGCATCATCCTCCGACACTTCCGCCATCTGCAATCCGACCCCACCACCAAAGACATCTTTCCCTCCCCACC
>NW_025972093.1:0-9952 GCF_021869965.1 Rhincodon typus
TGACCCTTCTGATGAAGGGTCTAGGCCCGAAACGTCAGCCTCTCTGCTCCTATGATGCTGCTTGGCCTGCTGTGTTCATCCAGCCCTGCACCTTGTTGTCTCAAACCAATGCTTCTCCAGGAACATGGGGGACATGACAGCACATCTATTGTTATTAAGGATCTAAGCCACACAGCCTAAATATCATTAGTCACTTGCCTTCTTACAACCTTGTCAAAATCAGTACTACCTTTTCCTTACTGCCCATTTTCACCCAGCATCTTATTATTGATCAATTTGCGACCATCACACACATAGGGAAACGTTCAATTGGTTCAAAGAATACATTTTTATTCATCAACAGTTGAAGCAAAAATTAATGGGCATAAAAATGTTGCATTTTCCTCTTGGAACAGAATGAGTCATTTGAAAAGCAACGTGTTTATGATCAATAATTGATCACTGCACTGAACTGTCATCTATGGAAACAAGTGCTCATTAAGTCCTGCCTGGCTGGTTGTGCCTGATCCTGCAGGACACACCGAAGGTGAGGTTCTTCCTGTTCAATGTCCTCATCTTCCTCCTCATAAAATTGCTACTGCTCTCTCAGTTTGTCAGTGTCCATCACATGTCCGCTGTGCCTGTTCCATTTACTGTGCAGAACACAGTATGCAAAGATTACATGATGCACACTTTCTGGATTGTACTACATGTCTGCAAGATTTCACCCAGACTAATCCAAACAGCAGAACCTGACCTTCAGCAAGCTTTCCATCTGCTCGATAGTGGACCTCATTGAAGAATGGGCAGCAATGTATCTACGCTGGACCTCAGTCAGTGTGTGTGCTGTGACAGAGTCATCAGCCATGATTGCAGAATGTAGCCCTTGTCTGAAGAAGTAGGAGATTGTCAATGCTGCATGAGTGCTAAACATTGTCCTCCCAGCCCCACATCACCCAAGAAAGGCAGAATGGCAGACAAGAGCATGTCAGTGAATACTTACAGAACAAATTGATCAGTTTGGAGGAACTCAGTTCCATGTGCTGTGCAAGCCTTTGGGATCTTGGTTTCTCTTTGTGAAAGTATGACCTGCAGGTGATATTGTTCAGGCCATGTATGATTATTTCTACTCCGCAGGGATAACTATCTTCAATCTGTATTGACCAATGGCAAGATGACCACTGCATACATTTCACATGCAGGGTGCTATGATTACAGATAACTTCAAACTGTAAAATGAAAATGCCTGATTGATGCTATTGCTCCTCAAAGGACCACATGCTGCTCACAAGTATAGCTTGCATAATCTGGCTAAAAAGAGCCTCTGATCCTGTTCACTTTAGATGTGGTTGCAGCTATTTTCCATTTGTGAGGCACATTTTCAAGTCAAGTGAATATGGCAGGAAATGCAGGCCACACATTTGGTGCAGTGAGTTTCAGGTTCAGCCTGATGATCAAATGTGCATCTCTGAACCTCAGTAGCCTTTTGTTTCTGGCACAACCTGGTCCACATGCTCCCACACACCACATGAAATTACACCTGCAGCTCTCAGCGTTTATCATTACCCCTGAACCCCTACCATTTACTCTTGCCGAGCATTGTGCTGTACTCTCCCTCCCTCCAACCCCATCGAGTCCAGATGACTACTGACCCATAAACCTTACAGTATCTAATGTCCTCCCATTCACTGTTGCTGCGCCCTCCCATACCTTGAACATCCTCTCTTGACAATTCTCATCCCCACCACACCTCAGATTGCTTCCTCCCATCCCCAGTATTGATTTCCCTAACTTTCCAATACAATCTTATCCTCTGATAGCCCCAGACCCCCATTGACTTTCATTCTGAATATCCAAAGGACTGACCATTGTTGACACCCTGGACTTTGTACAGACCGTGCCAACTGACTGATTTGTTTGCAGCTCCCTGACTGTCTTACCACAACGCCCCTGATTTTTTACACTAGACCTGCAGGATTGACTGTGACCCCCTTCCTGGATTGCAGTGATACAGATTCCCTGACTGGGAGCTCCCTAAACAGACAAATTTCCAAGTCCCTGGCCTGGGATCCAATAATACCTGTGACTTACTGTACCAGTGTCCCTTGACCTACAGCAGGCCCCCTCTACTTGACTGATCACTTCTGTCCTCAGACTTTGAGACACGGCCATTTGGTTAAAACATATGCTGTGTTTACTCTATATACTGCTGGTGCATGCTGTAGATGTCAGAGTGGTACAGCAACATGTTCACCTCCTTTTCTGATAATTGTTGACAGCCATGATAAGCTAGCTTTCTGCCTGCATTAAACAGCGAAGTAAGGCAGAAGTACTGTAAGCCTTAACTCTGACAGAGTTGACAAAACACCACAAGGAGAGGCAAGGAAGGGATGCTTTAAGCATTGACGTCACACAAAGCGAGTGAGCACTCAGAGCAAACCTGAGAAGTGCCCTGGCAGAATCCGTGAGATGGGTGGCTGTCTTTGTGTGCAAAGATTCCTTACAGCAGCATTCCAGTGAATGGTGCCTATGTCCTCCATGGTGCAGCATTGAAGAATTGAACTGTACTGAGGTGGATTGAAGATGTACCACGATGATGCACTGAGGCTGCTGCATATTCAACGCCAGCATCCACAGTTGGGGAATGTGCATGTTTGTTGCCGTGGTTTGTGCTTTCAGATGCTGGTGCCTGCTGGTCAAGATGAAGATCCAGAGGAGCAAGTGATGAACTAGTGCGTGAGAACACAGAAAACATAAGCAGCTTCACAGCAGCATTGATCAGTCAGAGGTCACATCTCACTGAGTGAAGGTAATAGAGTTCAGAAAGGCAGAACAACACTGATGAGAAAGGCAATACCCAGGAAGATGAAGATGAGTCTGAGGACATAATAGAAATAGGAACCATGAAACTGCATGAAATCCTGGTGGGAACAGTGCCCAGAGAAAATAATGTCACACAGCCATTCAGATGAGGAAGAGGCTGAGAAATATCCCCCCAAAAATAAGTTTGAAGCATCAGCTTGATACTGGAGCATGAAGTTACATCATCTTGATCAGACAATATGAGATCTTTCCTGAAAGTTTGAAAGAAAATGGTTACTCAGAAACAAAGTTCTAGAATTGGGTAATGTCATGATGATAGCCAAAGGGGGATCTGAGATTCAATAGCTAAGGACAACCCTAATCAGAGAACATACAAAGCAAAAGATGTTAACTGCACATTCTACATCACTGAAGAACTGGTCCTGTTGTCCTGGAGTTGTACATTTAGGAAAAGGTGCCACTGGTCTTAGTAAATTTAGAGGGTGGGGATAGTCTGGAACACACTACAATAAATGCTGGTTGAGTCAGAAACTCTGATAACATTTAAGCAGTATTTAGGTATTCATTAACGTTGCCATAGCCAATACACCAGAATTTGGAGAATGAGATTAGTGTAGTCAGATCCTTGTTGACTGGTGCAAACTGAATCGACTAAATGGCTCCCCATCTCTGGCTGGACCAACACCCAACACCCAACCCCATTCAAAACTGTTCTCTCAGGTTCCAGCTCATCACAGGTACCTGACACTCCCATCACCTCCCAGCAGCAGCAGATCTGACACACATATACACCTCAAGAGACTCCCCTCTGACTCCCATTCACCATCTGATCTATCTGCAGACCCATCTCCACAATGCCCCTCAGCAGACCCATCCCGACAGCAACCAATTCTCTTCCCCACGAGTGACCTAAGTGCTCAACAACTTAGCTGCCACTTGACCCACTCACAATCCAATTGGTGCCTGCAGTTATACCCACCTGGCACCTGTAACCTGCACTCACTGTGCCAACTCCTCACCCAATACCACTCTTCCCACTTGGCAGGCCACCCCTTCACTTACCTCAGGCACCTACCTCTCTCAGTAGCTGCAAGAGGCTGCAGGAACTTTAGACCACAAACTATTGCTGCAAGAGGGAGGCTGATCCTTTCTCTCCCACTGCTGCCTGCATGGATTCCTGGAATAGATTGTGCTGCTGGAGTATTCCCAGCCATGATGTTCACCTGGAAACTTCCTCCTAAGGTAGCTGGGCAAATTTTAGTCTGTTCTGAGTCACAAATACAGATTCTAATCCATACTGGAATATTTGAGTCTTTGTTTATTATTAGAAAAGAGTTAGGAATTATATCTTGTGTCCAGGTACCATTAAATATTCGGGATACCACAACACTCACTTACTGCACTCCAGCCTCTCTACTGAGCAAACAATGTATCACTCATAGCGCAAGGCAAGTGTTGAGAAATATATTAATGTCAGCTCCTGTGCCTCCAAAACACAGTACGATGTTTCAAACTTGAAAACCATCAGTTAACTCTCTGCCATTTCCCCCTAATCAGGACTGCCAAACAATGTTATAAATCTGTTATGAAGCTTTTGTCAGAAAAATGAACACACTTTTTTTTCTTACCCATCAGCATAGTCTTCACTCGCATCAAACAAAAGTTCTACAAGTAGGCCTTTTCGAAGTGAAATAACACCATACATGCCAATTTTTGAAAGCATTTCTAAAGTTGTTTACCATAAGTCGTCCACCCTACCC
Source organism: Rhincodon typus (assembly GCF_021869965.1). Classification (NCBI taxonomy): domain Eukaryota; kingdom Metazoa; phylum Chordata; class Chondrichthyes; order Orectolobiformes; family Rhincodontidae; genus Rhincodon; species Rhincodon typus. The sequence continues at coordinate 4,563 of NW_025972093.1, forward strand.
AGAATGAAAAACCAGTTTATAAAAAGCAGTAATACTTGGGAATGAATATACTGGTCATACTGATACTCCATTTTAAAGTATATGAGTCAGACCAGTATGTGTCATTCAGAGGTTTAAATGACTTTTTTTCTTCTGTACGATTTTTACAGTAACAGCTTGCAATTGTACAACATTCCACATGTAACAGAATGCCTTAGAGCACTTAGCAATACTGAGCAAGAAGAAGTGTAAGTAGATGAAGGGGAGGAATTACTGTAGCTTCATAAAGATTATTTCTTTTTAGGAGGATTGTGGAGGGAGCAAGGAAGGCAATAATGTGAAGTAGTTGAAGGAGTAAAGCAATTTACTTCTTCTTAAGATCATTCATTTTTTTTTATTCTTCTTTTTGAAATTGTGTTCAGATAGTCTTTAGTCTATCTTCAGATAGACTGTCGGCCAAAGGCAATTCAGCAATTTTACTGCAGGACAAGGCAAGGCTATTCACAGTGTGAGCTTAACATATGTCGGAAAACTCAATAAAATCCAATATAAATGGGAGGAAAAGAATTTTAATCTTCCCTTTTTCACCTTTGCATTCTAATTACAGTATGAATTCAATAACATATTATTAACGATCCAGTTTACAGTTGGAATAAAGAATATATGCCATTGTAAAGATGCAGAATCCATGTCTTGGGGAATATCCTTTAATCTTCTCTCTGCTGTCGCTTCAGCATTTCTAAAGAGAGTTTCTACTGACGTGATGGTGATAAAGTGGAAAAAGCCCGAATAAAATATCTCGCAACCTCCTCCCAGTCTCCTCCATGCGAATATTGATGATTTCCATATATTAGCTGCAAAAAAATTACAATAACCATTCTGAACATTTTGTAAAGCAGATTTGACCTCAAATTTAAAAATAATGTGCTTACTGCTTGTATGTTAGAAATGATGTATATTATTGTGCAGATCAAAGGTTTACAGGTCAAAACAATCTGTGTTTATCAGCTGCAGTTCTTTACCAAATGAGAAACTATCTCAGATGAGTTACATTGTCAGCGTTTATTAAATTTGGCAACCCCATTGCTCCTCTCCCACACCCACTGTTTTCTGCCCTGGGCTATTAAGATGGTGACTGCATTACGATCGTGTTCCAGGCTCACCAGTGATATTTTAATTGGCCTTAGTCCAGACAATGGAAAGGCTGCTGATCCCAGAGGAGTAGTAGCCAAATTGAGGAGGTGAAGTTGCACTGTGCTGATTTCACCAGGTTTTAACTGTGGGTCTTACTGCGAAAGCAAGCAGCACGGAAGACCTGAGCCACTCAATATCTACATATGAAGGCTCACAAGGACCTCACTTACTCTGTGCTGCTCCCCTGAGTTCAGGCTTATATTTATTTTTGGAGAGTACAATGTTCCAGATCGCCTGATCAAGATTGGATATCTTATCTCCATCCCTGAGTGGACAAAAAAAAAACACACTTTGGAGGGGTTCTCCATGTGAATTTCCAGGCTAGGAGCCTTCCCAGAGGAAGTATCTAGACCAGGACAGAAATCAGCAGTGGAGTGGATCAGTGGTGAATCCACGCCCTTCTATCAACACTAGCTGTAGTATTCCAAGATTTAAAGGCTGAGCAGTCACATTGACAGCTGTTGAGAGAAGGTAAGCGTGTAAGGTGGGTGGGTTGGAGAGCAAATAGGGTGGCAGCTGGTTAGGGGTGATGAGTATCAATGGGGCTATCAGTGTGAGTGATTTGGGAGTAAGTTTTCGAGTTACCCAGGAATTAGAGCAGCTTCTAATTACTCCAGCCTTTCCTGGTTAATTATTCAGGTAAATCATTGCAACTGATGTGGTTTCTTGTGTCAACAATGTGGTTTCTTGAGTCAAACAGCAATGGTACTATGATATGGTCTGAGTGCTGCCTTATACTTTAGCTCACACAACATGTCCCACAAAGGTTAGATTCTTGTTGAGGTAGATGCCTTGAGGCTTACTAACAACACTAATTGTTTACATTGCTATAATATCAAAGACTTACAGATAGATTGAGTTTAGTGCATACTGATGTTAATGTACATTACACAACTGATTCATGGAGAGTGTAGAGAGCATTGAGAGAGTAACTGAAGTTGAGGCAGGTATTGCAGCTAGATGGTCTGCGTGCTCCTTTCTTTCTTTTCTTTTTTTTCTCTCTTTTTAGCAGCCCTGGAGCAGCGCACAAGGAAGCAGGGGAAACCCGAATCCTGGAGCAGCATGAGGGGAATCGAATCCTGAAGCAGCGAAACTTACTTTGGTGCAGCTGAATGCCGGTGCAGACTGAAGGCACTTGTACATAATGCTACTGCTTTTCCTTTTATTCCTCTTGTATCCATAATTTGTGTCTAGGTACTTTTACCCAAGATGGTACCATTAGAGGCAGCCATTGTAAGAACTTTTCACTGTATTCCTGTACTTCTGTACTGGAGTACACATGACAATAAAGAATATTCTATATTCTATTCTACTTTTATAATAATGTGGTGTCGTGTAACTGTTTTACAGGTACAGTACCTGTCTCATTTGGAATCTATACAATAACAAAGCATACCTTTCTTTTCCCTTGAAAGAATGGATACCCTTTGCTGATAACATTTGAAAGGATGCATATAGATAATTAGGCTTAATCTTAAGATTTTATGGCTAAGTCCGAGTTGCATCAAGTTTTTAGGAGGTTTTTTGTCATGAGACTGAATGAGTTATCTTGCCGTATCTTCATCATACATCAACTCCAGCCTCCCAGATTGCCTTGATCCACTACAATTTGCCTACCATCATAATAGGTCCACAGCAGATGCCATCACCCTAGCCCTACACTCATCCCTGGAACATCTGGATAATAAGGACATCCATGTCAGATTCCTATCTACTGACTTTAACTCCACGTTCAACACCATAATTCCAACAAAACTCATGTCCAAACTCCGAGACCTAGGACTCGGGCTCCTCACTCTGTAATTGGATCCTCAACTCCTCTTCTATGATAATCTTCAACACCGATGCCCCACAAGGCTGCATATTCAGACCCCCACTATACTCCTTATATATTCACGACTATGTGGCCAAATTCATCTCTCACTCCATTTACAAATTTGCTGATGACAACACCATAGTGGGTTGGATCTCAAAGAATGCCAAGACAGAGTATAGGAAGGAGATAGACAGTTTAGTGGCCTGGTGTAAAGCAAAAAATCTCTCCTTCAATGTCAGCAAAATGAAGGAGCTGGTCATCGGCTCCAGGAAGCGGAATGGAGGACACACCCCTGTCTGCATTGATACTGCTCTGGTGGAGGTGGTCAAGACCTTAAAGTTCCTTGGAGTAAATATCTCCAATGATCCATCCTGGTCTATCCACGCCACTGCTAGTAAACAAAGCACACCAACGCCTGTGCTTCCTCAGCAGGCAAAGGAAATTCAGCATGTCCACAATGATTCTTACCAATTTTTATTGATGCACCATAGAAAGCATCCTATCCAGATGTATCACAGCTTGGTAAGGCAACTGCTCTGCCCAAGACCACAAGAAACTACAGAGACTTGTGAACGCAGCCCAATCCACCATGAAAACCAGTCTTCCTTCCATTGACTTTGTCTACACTTTCTGCTGCCTCGGAAAAGTAGTCAATATTATCAAATACCCGTCCTACATCTGGTTATAATCTCTTTCACCTCTTCTGTTGGGCAGAAGATACAAAAGTTTGAAAATACAAACAGATTTAAGAACAGCCTCTTCCCTGCTGTTATCAGACTTATAAATGGATCTCTTATATATTAGAGTGGATCTTTCTTTGCATGTTCTCTGTAGCTGTAACACTATATTCTGCATTCTATTCTGTGATCCTGATGTACTTATGTAAGGTATGATTTGTCTGGTTAGCACGCAAAACAATACTTTTCACTGTATCTCAGTGTATGTGATGATAATGAATCAAATCATTGACTGCTACATTTGTGCAGAACACAGCAAGCCAGGATGATGTGGTTCACTGTGTCTGGAATATACTGCAAACCGCCACCACCAGCTTCCCAACTCCCACCCCATGGACCGATCAATGCAGTGGCAATACATGTTCAACAGCCCTGTACTCTGCTCCGCCACAGCTCTGGTCAAAACATGGACAGCATTGCACCTCAATTATACTTCATTCAGGGGGTGTGCAATGATCTCAGTGGATAACCTTTGCTCTACCAATGTAACTGGCCATGTAATGCATTTGATCCAGGCAGACAAGATACACACCCCCAGGAAGTGGTTAACAGTGATCACAGATTACCTGGACATTAATCAAATAGAACCCCTTCCAAAAGCACTTGACCCTGAATCACTTTCACTTTACAAGTGTAACCAACTGGTGATAGAATTATTGCAAGTTAAACATAGCCAGGGTTTGCACACAGCTGCTTCATGCATTTGTTGCTTCGATGTCCGAGCATCCAGAAAACATGGATCTGGTGCCACGTGCTGAGCTGCTGTTATTGGATTGTAATTTAAATCCTTTTTAATATGTTGTAACTACCTCTGTAAGTAATGTCTATGCTTTCTTTAATCCTCTTTGTATAACAACATTTGCTTTTTTACTCTGTAAGACTTGTACCGACGTACATGTACCTACTTCTACTTAAGATGGCGCCATTAAAAGGCAGCCGTTGTAAAAAAGTTTTCACTGTACCCCTAAACTTCTGTACTGGAGCACAAGTGACAATCAAGGGATATTCTATTCTATTCTATGCTTTTGTCCATCCTGGGCATTTTTCTAACCATTTTCTAATAGCCCCAACTGAAAGTGATGGCAGGGAATATAGAACAATGCAGCACAGCACAGGAATAGGCCCTTCAGCCCATGATGTTGTGCTGAACATGACACCAAATTAAACTAATCCCTTATGCCTGGCCTCAGTCCATATCCCTCCATTGCTTGCATATTCATGTGCTTATCTAAAAATTCCTCAAATGCACCTATTGTATATGCCTCCACCACCACCCCTGGCAGTGCATTCCAGACTCCTACCACTCTCTGTGTAAAAAACTTGCCCCTCACATCTCCTTTGAACTTTTGCCCTCTCCCCTTAAATGCAGGCCTGCTAGTTTTAAACATTTCAACTTTGGGAAAAAAAGATTCTGACTGTCAACCCTATTTATGCATCTCATAATTTTATAGGCTTCTAGCAAGTCTCCCCTCAGCCTCTGTGGCTCCAGAGAAAATGACCCAAGTTTTCTAGCTTCTCCTTATAGTTTATACTCTGTAATCCAGGAGGCATCCTGGTAAAAGAGATAACAAGGTGTAGAGCTGGATGAACACAGCAGGCTAAGCAGCATCAGAGGAGCAGGAAGGCTGACGTTTCCGGCCTAGACCCTTCTTCAGAAGAAGGGT
>NW_025972094.1:0-9951 GCF_021869965.1 Rhincodon typus
AGCATCATAGGAGCAGAAAGGCTGACGTTTTGGGCCTAGACACTTCATCAGAAACGTCAGCCTTTCTGCTCCTATGATGCTGCTTGACCTGCTGCGTTCATCCAGCTCTGCACCTCGTTGTCTTGGATTCTCCAGCATCTGCAGTTCCTACTATCTCTGATTCAATTTTAACCCCACTGCGAAGCCTCTTCTAAGGATGCCTAGCCTGAAGAAGTTACCCTCCTCCCTCCGGACAAACCTCAGGGAATCTCTTTCCCACTGCAACTCTCTTGTAATCTCTTCGGCCTTGAAACTGCTTGACCATGTCCTGAAGCAAACCAGGTACTACAGCCACATCACCTTTCTTAGCACACATTTTCTGATGAAGGGTCTAGGCCCGAAACGTCAGCCTTTCTGCTCCTATGATGCTGCTTGACCTGCTGTGTTCATCCAGCTCTGCACCTCGTTGTCTCGGATTCTCCAGCATCTGCAGTTCCTACTATCTCTGAGCTTTAATAAAAGGCTGGAGAGTTAAAAGAAATGGTTTCTATTCAATGTGTCTGTTGACATGAACCTGAAGATTTCCCTTTTTGATTTAGTGTAGAATGTGTCATCTCATGCAAATGAATTCTCCACTTGGGTCTTCCATTTCACAGTTTGATTGACAATAACAAGTGATTTTGGAATCATTGATTTGGAACTGTGAATTCCAATGTATCTTGCATTTGAATGAAATGTTTGTTCCTCTAAGAGATTAGGAAGTGAAGTAAGTTAAATGTGGTCAATGTGTTTTTACAAGTGAGTGTATTCCTCACAGTACAGTGAAGGCAGCTTCCTTGAATTGAATTGTATTGGTTCTGGTCTGTGTAGGGATCTGAGGCCTGTCCACGGTGGATATTGAGTAAAGTGGCAGGGTAGGTGAAAGGGCAAAGTGGGAGTGGGGAGGGTGGTGTCATGGAGTTGACATAGAGGCTATGAAAGGCCAGGGGGTGGTTCCAGTGGCACATATTGGCAGGGAAGTTGTGGAAAGGCCAGGGTGTTAGGTAGATGGCATTCAGGACTATGTGCAGGGGGCAGCAGTGAGGGCAGGAAGGATATTTAATGTTTTGATTTTTTTTAATCTTTGAACACAGTGCCAGAGCTCCTTGCAGGCATTTTCCCAACCTGTGTGTGTCTGTCTGGCATCTTCTTTGTATCTTCATCGCTTGTCTACCCGAACGTACAACCCAGCCCAATAACATCTTCCCAACAGCCACCCCCCAACACAAACACCACAAATGGGAAGTTTGGCAGTCACTGTCCTAAAGGTCAGGTTTCCACACCAGGAATTCTCCTGTTTCTGTGCATTTGAACCAGGAACAAAAATGGACCGTGTTCAGTACAGGAAATATTATTGAAACAAAAACACAGATATACACACAAAGTGTGTACAGTGTTACTCACAGACATAGACTTCAATTTTATGCTTAATCTTCAAATTTATCCACATCGACTGAAGAAATTGATCTGTTTGTCATAAGGGATTTTTTAAAAAGTGTAAGTTATACAAAGTGAATTGTAGTAACATTGCAATACATTGTCCAATTCACACTGTCACATCATTCACCTGTGCTGATACAGGGATTGAATAGGTCTGTAGTAAATACATCAGTAGCTTACCTGACAAGTGAATTAAACAGTGACTAAACTAACACATGAGTGATGTTGACTGGAGCTTGGACAACTAAACACAGCAAAGTTCCTGTGGGGTCTCATCAGAAGGTGACAACTTGAAAGGTATCTGTAGAAATTGTTTTGTTTTCTTCAGTCTTCCAGTTGGAACTCTTTGGGTTAATGGGTACATTGTGAAAGGCTACACTTGCTTACATAATGATAGTGAAATAATACACACAATAGACTGCACGTTTGACTGCACAGATGCTGAGGAACTGCATTACCTTCATCTTGTGAACTTTTAAACTGTCACATGTCAGAAGCCAAAGATTTTTGAAGCTTCCACTTATCAGGTTTGAAAAGCCTCCTAAGGAGCTTCTGTCTCTGTCTGTCCCGCCCAGAGCTAGCTCTTTCCTAAGAGCAGGTCTCCATAAGAGCAACTTTTGGGGAAACGCCGTTATCAGAAAGATAGACCCTGACAGGAAGGTGTTCATTTCTTCAATGCCAACAAATCTACACTTGGCATAAGAAAGCAGCACAGGATGAATACAATATTGTATCATCTGACAGAAATGCTGGGGATGGTGATGTATTGGTAATGTCACTGGACTAGCAATCCAGAGGGCAAGACTATTTCTCAGGGGGTGTGGACTGAAATACCCCAGGAAAGCTGGTGGAATTTGAGTTCAATGGATACATTTGGAATTGGGAGCTAGTCTCAGTAAAATTACCATGAAACTAACATCAATTACAATATTAACCCATCTGGTTCAATAATATCCTTCAGGGAAGAAAATGTGCCATTCTTACCCAATCAGGCCTACATGTGACTCCAGACCCACAGCCATGTGGCTGACTCTGAACCAGCCATGTGAGCAACCAGGGACAATTAGGGAAGGACTGAGATCCCAAAGGATTTTTAACAAAGTGCCCTGTCCCATTTTCTAAAACTAAATAAACTACCTGAATATTATTTTATTTATTAGTCTCACTCAAGAATGATCTCTCCATCTAACCAGAGATCTTGAAGAGCATTTATAGTTAGTAGGATTTCTCTCTCTTTCTCACCTTCCTGTAGCTCTCACTCATTACAAAAACGAAGCAATGTTATGGACCAGACCAAACCCCTGCAAATATATCAAGGAGATAGCCTAGACCTTAGGTTTTATTTTATTTAAAGGCAAGTTTAAGGTGCTGTGTTCCAGATGTAATTTGATTGATCACACTACTTGCTTTTAAACAAAACACACTTTATTCTTACCTCAGTTAAAATACAAACAAAAGGGAGAAGAATCGGTATAATTTTAATTCTATTGCAAAACTTAACAGAATAACAGATTATTTAACTGTTCCAATACAGTAACATCCACTAAACACACCCTTGGCAAAGGCAAAGTCAGAAAAATAGATTGTCTCACATGCAATACTAGCAGCAGAGAGAGAAACCCAGCTTTTAGCTGTAAGAGAGAGAGGAATAAGAGCTTCCACATCCAGTTTCAAAACCCCTGCAACTGCTGAAAGCTAAAACTAAAACCCTGGTTCTGTGGGAGCCTGATTCCAACCATTCATGCTGCTTCTATTGTTCCAGCTTTAAAAATGTATAAACCTTTGTGGTTTGGAGGAGATAGCTCACGTCCTTGACAACTGAGCTTTCCTGACTCAATGACAAACTGAGAAAGAAAAGCAGCACCTCATGGTTATATTTACCTGAAATTGTTCAGATATTTTTATTTTCTAGTTTTTAATTTTATGTACAATCAGAAAATAGGCTGTTAGCATCTATGAATAAGGCAGATCATCAGCTCTCATCAGCTCATCTGCTGCTGAAAACCTCTTCTGTGTTTTGGGTGCCTTGAGACTTGGTTATTTCAATGTTTTTAATTTCTATGCTCCACAAGACTCAGCTCCTCTAAACCTTTCCTGGCCAAATCCAACTCTTCCCAAGATCTGTTCACGAACCCCTGCAGAACTCAACTAAAATTGTTAGCAATTCAACTTAAAATCCTCACATTCATCTTCAAATCCCATCATAGCCTTGTTCTTCTCCATCTCTGCAACCTCCCCCAATTCCATAACTCTCCCAAATAGCTGCCTTCCTCTAATTCTGATCTCTTGCATATCCCAGATTTCAATCACTGCACATTGGTGGCCGTACTTGTTTTTTTAATTCACTCACAAGATGTGGGCATCACTGGCTGGTCCAGCATTTATTACCCATCCCTAGCTGCCCCTTGAGAAGGTGGTGATGAGCTGCTTTCTTGAACCGCTGCAGTCCATGTGCTGTAGGTTGACCACAGTGCATTTAGGAAGGGAATTCCAGGATTGTGACTCAATGACACTGAAGGAACGGCAATATATTTCCAAGTCAGGATGGTGAGTGGCTTGAAGTGGAACTTGCAGAGGATGGTGTTCCCATGTAGCTGCTGCCCTTGCCCTTCTAGATGGAAGTGGCTATGGATTTGGAAGGTGCTGTCTGAGGATCTTTAGTGAATTTCTGCAGGAAATCTCGTGGATAGTACACACTGCTGCTACTGAGCATCAGTTGAGGAGGGAACTGATTTTTGTAGATGTGGTGCCAATCAAGTGGGCTGCTTTGTCCTGGATGGTGTCAAGCTTCTTGAAGGTTGTTGGGGCTGCACTCATCCAGGCAAATGGGGAGTATTCCATCATACTCCTGATTTGTGTCATAGAGATGTTGGACAGACTTTGACGAGTCAGGTGTTGTGTTACAGTCTTTTGGATTCCTCGCCTGAGCTATTCTTGTGGCCACTGTGTTTAATTGACTTCTCCATTTCAGGTTCTAGTCAGCTGCCTAAGTCCTAACTTCTGCAATCCTCTCTCTAAACCTTTCTGCCTTTCTATTTCTATCCTTTTAAGATGCTGCATAAAATGTAGCTCTTTAACAATACTTTTGATCACCCATCCCAATTTCACCTGTGGCTTAGTGCCAAAAGTTGCTGATGATTCTACTGTGAAAAACCTCAGAATGTTTTATATCCCTTACTTTGTGCCTTAGTACATTCATTCACTCAGAGAAACTGAACATAAATATGAAATTCTACTACAGCTCAGCTCAAAGCAACATGGTTGGCACTGAAAATATCCAGTTGTGAGATCAATTTAAGAGATATTAATGGAATGATGTGTATAATTTGCCCCAAGATCTTTGGAACAATCTTTGATCACAATCTGCAAAATTCTCTGTCCCTGAAATAGACAGGCAGACAGATTATTGTAGAATCACATCAATACATTGTTTCTTACAGAGCAGGAAACAATAAGAGCTTGTTTTAAATAGTTTGGGTAAATTGTGTGAGAACTGCTCTTCCAACTTTTATAGGGACCAGAGGAATTTGTTCCCATGTTCCAAGAGATCATGGATGATCTTTGTCCCATGTCCATTAAAATATTTGATTATCAAAAATCTGTCAATTGTTGATCTAAAATGAATAATTGAACTCCTATTGATTACCCTTTGTACTAAAAAGTCCAAACTTCTGTTATCTTTGAAATGTGAATTTTTTTCCTAGCTTCAGTCCTGAAAAGTTTGACTCTAACTTTTAGATTGTGTCTGGTGGACCTTCCCTTTTCCTGGATGTTAAAGCATAAACTGAGTCAAGGGACTTCAGTGACCTGATCAAACAAAAGTGAACAATTTGTGATCTGACCCACAAATCATATAGCTCCTAAGTAATCTGAGGAATCATAAAGATCATTTACATACAAAATGATGTAGATTTATTTGTTTCTGTTCCTTTGGCCGGTGGGTCTGTTTCTGTCAGATTAGTTAAACTCCAAGTGGCTAATTATTTATTCTTTGGTGCAGAGTCTTGAAGGAGTTTAGCCATTGTGGCTTTCAGTGTGTTAATTTATAGAATGTAAGTTAATTGGAGGAAGGCTTACTGCTGGGACCTAGCTCTTGTGCCACTATCTTTCCAAATCTGTTTTTAAACAGTTTCACAAAAAGTAATTAGGAATGAAATAGCACCAGGAGTAACTAGGCCATGTAACTTGAAAAAGCAACATCTGTTGACAACGCTATGTGTCACACCAGTCAGGATCTGAATAAAAAAGGAAAGATTCACAGAACCTTCCAGCCAAAGCTGGAGAAAGAGTAGAAATGCTTTTACCAGGGTAGCCTATGCAATGTGATAAACAAACTGCCTTAAGAGACTTGCAGTTGGGCCTCATCAAAGCTTTCTGAGCTGTAATACTGTTAAAATTAAATCACATTTATTTAATTAGCTCTTCTCTACACAATTGAAATGTGTTCCGTTAATTATTTAACCCAGAGAAGCAGTTTTAAAATGTTTTGAAATGGATTGCTCACTGTGTGAGAAATACTAATGTTATGCTCCCATTTCCTCCTCCCCCCATGGTCATGTGAGCTCCACATTGTACAGGATGCTCTGAAGGACACAGAGGAGGTTGCTTGAGCCTCTCAAAGATGCTTAACCCCTGAGTGTATCCTCTGGGTGTAGCAGAAGCCCGCTTGTGTAAGATTGCTTGGATTGGTACTTGCTTTTCTATTTGGAAATTATGCGTGGTTTGTCTTGTTAGCTAGTTACTGGGTGAGGACATGTGTGGAGGTAGAAAATGCCATCACCATCTCGCTGATAGGAAGGATCAGGAAATCTGCCAATTTGTAAGGAGGCAGCAACTCAAACAGTCCTCAGGCTCAGATCAATCAGCTTTTAACTAGTGGTTGAGGCACTACTAAAAGACCTGTAAAACATCCTGAACCATTCTAAACATGCTGTTACCAAGCTATCTCATTGTGGCTTCTGCTCATAGATTTACATGGTTAGTTTTCCTTATTGTAAACTTCAGAAAGGCTGTCAAGACCTTGGTGAGTTTTACTTGAATTGACGGGATGAAGTTACACAAAGAGACTAATGAAACTGTGACCATTGTCCTTCCAGTAAAGAAGATGAAGGTGAGATTTAATAAAAGGTGTTCAAAACTTTGAAGGTTCTTGATGAGAGATAAAGGGAGATCTGTTCCCACAAGCAGAACAGTTGGTAGCCAGAGACTGGAACCAAGGTGGGCGGGAGATTAAGATTTTCGGTTCATGGAAAAACACTCCCTGAAAAGGGTGATGGAAGAAGATTCAATAATAACTTGTAAAATGAAGTGCGACTCACTTGTGCATGAAACATTTGTGGAAAAGCATAAGGGCTTTGGGCTAATTAGAAGCTCTGTCAAAGAGTAGGCACAGTGGGGTGTATGGTCTCTTGCTCTGCTGTTTGATTCACTGATGAATATTATGGGGTGATGATTAAGAAGTTCCAATCTCCCACTAAATAGACAATTAGGAATTTTGCTGTGGTCTCTTAATTGTCCTCTGATTTATGTTTCAACTACCTTTGATTTATGGCTTGGACAGCAACAGTTTCACTGTAAAAGGTCCTGCAGTAAAGAGTGAGTCTTTGCTCTCAACACTGAAATATGATCAACCATAAGCAGAACCTGAAATGACTGATATCGTGCTTATTAGAACGATTACTTTCATGCCACTTTCTTGCTCTATTTTAACTGATGTTTGAATATTTTGACATTAACGGATTAAACCTCACCCCAGGTTTGGAGTAGATCATTTGCCATGCTCAGTGGTATTTGTCAATCTCAGTCTCAGCAGTGGGCACAATATCTTTAACTTTTTTCAGGAGCCTATCACACCATCCTTGTTAGGATTCGATTACAAGAAAAGCCTGTGCACAACACAATATTTTCTGTGATCCCAACAAGAAATCTGTGACATACGGCAATCTTCACTCTCCCCAATGGTGGAAATTAATCAGGTGAACTATAGTATGGGATAACTTCTCATATTCAATAGGAACTGGGCTGCCATCATTGGAGACAGAATCTTAGGCCCTGAGCAATGTGGCCGAGGGTGAGATATGTGGCAGAATCACATAACCCCAGCAAAGGCCCATCTCGACATCTGGAAGATGGTGTTGCATCTTTTAGGCTTTTACCAGGCGGTGAGTTGCCAAATGATGAGCAATATTGTTTGTTAAATATCTTATTAACATCACAACTCCCCTCATTAATACTCACCTTCCTTTCTTACCAAATGTGCCGAACAAACCTGACATTGAGAATTCTCGACATGGAAGTCAGAGCCGGGGACCACACACAGCTTGCTGTGAAGGACCTCTATGATGGATACTGGGTACCAACATCTCAGGGAGCATGCTCCATGAGCACTGGTCACACATACCACATCCACAGGCATTGGCATCTAATATACACCAGCCTCTGAGAACTCTCATACCGCATGCCTGATCCACTTACAGGACGCTCTGCCCTTCAATGCTGTACCTCAGGCTGCCCTGGTAGCGCTCATTGTAACACTGCAGCAAGGACACTGTGTGCTCACGTACACACCCCCCGTTCAGGGATAGCACCAGGCTGGATCTCCAGGATTCTCACTCTTGTGCACCACCTCATCCAGCAGGATTTCCAGGACCCGGCCCACACAGTGGCTACTGATAACCCCCGTGTCTGTGTATCTGGGGCAAATGTCAGGAGCTTTGGTGGGGGCAGCTCTGGACTGACAGTGATTGTCTGGGTGCACAATGGGCAATTAAAGATGGCATACACACAAGATACCAGTGAGTTCCAGGATAACTGCTGAGTGGTGAATTGTTCTGCCAACGATGTGTGTTACAATGAGGTTGAAATCGGACATGAATAACGCCATAGGGAAAGGGTAGATAGTTAATGAGGTCAGTTTGATCAGACACTGCCAGAAGTACTACTTGGTCTTGCAATGTCAATCCCTTCATAAATCTCAACGGAACTCACACTGGGTCAAAAAAACATCAAATCCAGCCATCAGTCATGGACTTTCAAAATAATTCTTGATTTTGTAGCAAGAATATTGAGATAATTCAAGAAAGTGTTGAGCATTTAAATGGAAACACGACTTCCCCATTTTCATGCTAAACCAACAGGCACTGATTCAGATTCTTATACACATTAACTTTCTGGAAGTTACTTATATTCTAAATGAATGTTTGCCTTGTGATACAGACAGATATCCCAGCCCAAACACTCCTCCCTCTCATTACCCCCAAGGTTCTTGGTAGAAATTCTAAGTACCACTCTGTGCCACTCCCAGAGTCTCAGTAGAAATTCAGAGCCTGTCCCTCACCACTCTGAGTTTCAGTAAAAACTCTAAAAACCCCAATCACTGCAATACGGTCTCGGCACAAACTCACCCTCAGGTTCTCTGATGTGTAGTTATTGGAATAAGTCATTAAGTCGAGATCCTTTGCCTCTCAGGTGGAATTAAAAGATTGCATGGCACTATTTTGAACAGCAGTGGATTTATCTCCAGATTCCTGGCAAATATTTACCAAATATTTATTCAGCAAATTGACTGCTGTGTTCGCTCTAACAGTGACTACCCTGTACTTTATTGGCTGTAAAGCATACTAGGATATCTGATGGTCAAGAACAGCCTTGTGTAAATACCACTCTGCTTTTATTTATTGATGCCACTTGTAGAAGAGATTCCAAACTTCAACCGCCCTTTATGTGTTGCAGCATTTCCTATTTTCACTTCTAAAGGCTTGTCCCTAACATTTAGATCATGCTGCCAGTGCCGGACATTCTAGACAAAAGAAATAGTTTCTCTCTATCTCTCCCTTTATTCTCTGGAATATCTTGAATACTTTCAATGAATCATCCCTAACTTGCTAAGTATAATCCTTCTTGTATTCTCATTCTCTGAATATAAAGGTCAGTATTCCATCAGCCTGTTTGATTATTTTCTGGAGTTGTTCATGACATTTTAATGACCTAAATACCTGAGCCCATCAACTTTCTTCAGAATCCCACAGTCTAACTTTCCACCGTGTAAAAGATATTCCAGTTTTAGACCTATAGTGAATGAGCTCACATTAGCCTACACTGAGATTCATTTGTCCCAGTTTTGCCTTTTTCTGTAGTGGCACAGTGGTAGTGTCCTTATGTCTGAGCCAGGGAGTCTCACCTGCTCTAGAGGCATTTCATAACATCTCTGAGCAGGTTGATTAGAAGTTTTGTGAAGGGTAGGTCGTGCCTCACAAACCTTATTGAGTTCTTCGAGAAGGTGACCAAACAGGTGGATGATGGTAAAGCGGTTGATGTGGTGTATTTGGATTTCAGTAAAGCGTTTGATAAGGTTCCCCATGGTAGGCTATTGCAGAAAATACGGAGGCATGGGATTGAGGGTGATTTAGCGGTTTGGATCAGAAATTGGCTAGCTGTAAGAAGACAGAGGGTGGTGGTTGATGGGAAATGTTCATCCTGGAGTTCAGTTACTAG
>NW_025972095.1:0-408 GCF_021869965.1 Rhincodon typus
ACTCCCATGTTCCCCCCTCAACCATGTCTCTTTGACTGACTGCTCTCAGCAGAGTGCATCTTTCTTCTTTTTGGCAATCATTTGTCTCACCCTCCTTTTTTAACCAGCATTAGTGCTCCTTTAGTACCCAGAGCAGTAGATAACTTTTTTCCACTTGCTCCTCATCCCTCTTTATCAACAGAATAAAAAAAATTATATTCAGCACCCCCTGCCCCAGTTCTAAAGAAGCCTTATTGGTCTCTGAAAGCTTAACTGTTTTTATCTCTTCACAGATGCTGCCAGACTTGCATTTCACCAGCACTTTAAGTGTAGATTAATGGGGTTTTTAGGTTGGAAACATGTAACTAGTGGGTACCACAATGATCACTCCCAGGGCTTCAATTATTTATCTGTAATAACGGGGGGGGG
>NW_025972095.1:508-9950 GCF_021869965.1 Rhincodon typus
AGTACCACAAAAATGGGTGGGAAGGCATATTGAGGTTCGGTGTATTTTTTTTTATATGGATAGGTTGAGTGGGTTTAATCTTGGCAGATAGAGTTTACTGTACAAGTGCAAAATTATGCACTTTGGTAGGAAGAATTAAAGGCAGACTATTGTTTAAATGGAGAGTGACTGCAAAAAAAAACTGCACGGAAGGAATGAGTGCTCTTGTGCATGAAATGCTTAAAGATTAGCATGTGGTGCAGGATTAATTAAGAATGCAAACATAACTTTTGACTTTATCACTTGGGTTGGAGTTTTTAAAGCCAGTAAGACTGAAGAACAGACAAGGAGAGGTTACTGAAAATGGTAGGACTGACAGTCTGAAATGTATACTGTTTTAATGTGAGGAGTATGACCAGTAGGGCAAACTTGGTTTGGATTAATGCATACAACTATGATATTGTAGTGATTAGAGACTTGGTTGAGAGGGATAAA
The DNA here is from genome assembly GCF_021869965.1 of Rhincodon typus. Lineage (NCBI taxonomy): Eukaryota > Metazoa > Chordata > Chondrichthyes > Orectolobiformes > Rhincodontidae > Rhincodon > Rhincodon typus. The sequence continues at coordinate 983 of NW_025972095.1, forward strand.
ACTAGCAGCCTAACATTCTGGGATTTGGGTGTTGTGTAAGAGGTGGGGCAGTTAGTGTTACTAACTAGGGACAATATTACAGCTAGACAAAAGACACCTTGGAGGGCTCATCCAGTGAGGCTGTACAAATAGCTCAAATAGGAAGGGTGCAGTCACTCCAGGATATTGTACTACAGACCTCCAGCCAGTCTGATAGAGGAACCAATGTGAACAGATCATGGAAAACAACAGGGTTATTGTGCTGAGTGATGTAACTTCCTCCATATTGACTGGATCTGCTTAATGCCAGGGTCTTGAATTGGGAAGAAATTGTTAGGTATGTCCAAGATGTGGTGTTTTTCCAACAATATTTTAAAGTAAATAGCCCAACTAGGGAAGGGGCAATACTGGACCTGGTATTGAGAATGAGCCTGGTCAGATCCTTCAGTCCAACTCATCCATGCTGACCAGCTATCCTAACTATCTTGACCTAGTCCCATTTGCCAGCACTTGGCCCTTATCTCTCTGAACCCTTCCTATTCATGTGCCTATCCAGATGCCTCTTAAATGTTGTAATCAGACCCACCACCACCACAAACTGAGGAAGGGTCTCTGGACCAGAAACATTAACTCTGTTTTCTCCTTCAGATGCTGCCAGACCTGCTGAGCTTTTCCAGCAACTTTTGTTTTTGTTCTTGATTTACAGCATCTGCAGTTCTCTTCTCTTGGTTTTTATCCTCCTGGCAGCTCACTTCTTGTACTCACTACCCTCTACACAAAAAAGTTGCCCTTTGGGTCACTTTTTTTAAAATCTTCTCCCCTTTAAACCTATGCTCTCTACTTTTTGGACTCTCCTATCTGAGGCTTTGGCTACTCACCCTATCCATGCCCCTCATGATTTTACAAACATCTATAAGATCACCCCTCAGTCTCTGACACTCCAGGGGAAAATAGCCCCAGCCTATACAGCGTCTATAGCTCAAACCCTCCAGCCCTGGCAATAACCTTATCTTTTCTGAACCCTTTCAAGTCTCATCTATAGCAGGGAGACCAGAATGGCATGCAGTATGCCAAAAGTGGCCTAACCAATGTCCTGCACAGCTACAACATGACCTCCCCAACTCCTATACTCAGTGCACTGACAAGTGTACCAAATGCCACCTTCACTATTCTATCTGTGACTCTCCCTTCTTTAAGGAGTTATTAACCTACACTCCAAGGTCTCTGTTCAGCAACACTTCCCAGGACCTTGCCATTAAATGTGTAAGTCCTGTCCTGATTTGCACCTCAAATGTAGCACCTCATTTATCTAAACTAAACTCCATCTGCCATTCCTCAGCCCACTGGCCTATTGATCAAGGTCCTGTTGTGCTCTGAGGTAAACCACCTTTTGTCCACGATGCCTCCTGAGTTTTTTTTGTTGTCATCTGCAAGCTTGCTAACCATACCTATGTCCACATTCAGATTATTTAAATGACAAAGCAGTGGACCCAGCTCTGATCCTTGTGGTACACCACTGGTCATAGGCCTCTGTCTTCTGCCTGTTGAGTCAGTTCTGTATCCAAATGGTTAGTTCTCCCTGTATTCTGTAATCTAACCATATTGACTATCCCAAATCATCCTTGCCTTTCCAAAGACCTATAAATCCTGTCCCTTAAGATTCCCTCCAACAACTAGCCCACCATTGAATCAGGCTTACTGGTCTATAGTTCCTTGGCTTTTCCTTACCACCTTTCTTAAATAGTAGCACCATGTTAGACTGGAGGTTGGCTGATGCCTTGGCTTTAGCCATCAATGATGCAAATATCTCAGCAAGGGGCCTAGTAATCACTTCCCTCACTTTCCAGAGCTCTAGAGTACACCTGATCAGATCCTGGGGATTTATCTAGATTTTTTAAAGCTGTTCAGCACTGCTACCTCTAACGTTAGCATTTTTTCAAGATGTCACTATTTTGATTTCCTCCCTGTTCTATATCTTCCATATCCTTATCTATAGTCAACACAGATGTAAAATACTTGTTTAGTATTTCTTCCCCCTCTTCACCCCCCCCCCCCCCACCAAAATCTCCTGCAATTCCACACAGGTGGTCATGTTGATCTTTAAGGAATTCTAGTCTCCCCTAGCAACCCTCTTTTGTCCTTTAATGTATTTGTAGAATCCCTCTTGCAATCTCCTTGACCCTATTTGCCAAAGATATCTCCTCTCATCGCATGTCCCCTCTTTGTCCTCCTGATTTCCCTCTTGAATATACTCCTACTGCCTTTATACCCTTCTGGAGATTCACTTGATCTCTGCTGCCTGTACCTGACACGTGCTTCCTTATTGACCAAAACCTCTTTCTCTAGTCCTCCAGCATTCCCTACCCCTACTCCTCTTGCCCTTCACCCTAACAGGAACATTAATGTCTCTGGAATCTCATCTCATTTTTGAAGGCTTCCCATTTACCAGCTGTCCCTCCTTTACCTGCAAACATCCATTTCCCCAATCTACTTTTGAAAGCTGTTGCCTATACTGTCAAATTGGCCTTCCTCCCTCCAATTTAGAATCTTTAACTTTTTTAGATCTGGTCCATCCTCTTCCATCACTATTTCAAAACTATAATGTTATGGTCACTGGCCCTGATGTACTCCCCCAGTCACCTGCTGTGCCTTATTTCCCAAGAGTAGGTCAACTTCTGAACATTACCTAGTAAGTATATTCACATACTGAATCAGAATTTTCTTGTGCATGCTTAACAGATTCCCCTCCATCCAAGCATTTAACACTATGGCAGTCCCAGTCTGTTTGGAAAGTTTTTTTTTTTAAAATCCCCTAACGTAACCACCCTATTATTCTTGGATAACGGACCTTACAAACTTTCTCTTCCTGTGGATGATTGCAAGTCTATAGTACATTCCCAATAAGGTGATCATCCTTTTTCTTTCGTAGTTCAACCAAATAACTTCCCTGGATGTATTCCCAGAAATATCCTCCCTATAGCATCTATACCCTGGAACATTTAAGCTGCCAGTCCTGTCCATCCCTGAGCCACATCTTTGTAATTGTTGTGATAGCCCAGTCCCATGTTCCTAACCATGACCTGAGTTCATCTGCCTTGCCTGTCAGGCCTCTTGCTTTGAAATAATATGCAGTTTAATTGAGCGATCTCACCCTTGTTCTCCACTTTTTTGCTTTGTTTCTGCCTGCGCTGACTGTTTGACTTGGTCCTTATTTCCCTATCTTTCCAACTGTACCAATCTGGGACTGATATTTCCTCACTATCCCCCCGGGTCCTAACCCAGCCACCTCTAACTAGTTTAAATCCTCCAAGCAGTTCTAGCAAACCTCCCCACTGGTATATTAGTCCTCTTCTTGTTCAAGTGCAATCTGTCCTCCTTGTACAAAGAATCTCTTCTTGGAGAAAAGTGACTGATCCCCAAAATGTGTATCCTTCTCCCTTGCACCAGCTCCTCAGCCACACATTCATCTGCTCTATCCTCCTACTTCTGCCCTCACTAGCTCATCACAATCAGTAATCCAGATATTACTGCCCTTGGACCTCCTGTTTTAAATGTCTCTGTGCGTCGGATTGCTACAGGAGACTCCTGCTGAACTGCCTCCATCTACCTGACTTTATCTTCCTTGCAGCTACCATCCATCATACCCCAGCTCCTGTAAATTCCTCTGCCTCAAACTGCCACTCCAACCAATCCATCCTATCAGTAGGATTTGTAACTAAACACTTCCTGCAGACGTAAGCATCAGTAACATGGAAACTCTCCCACATCTGACAAGAGCATATCACTCTACTGAACACTATCTTTGCACCTTAATCTACAGACCCAGAAAATAGCACTGTCTTATGCTCTCTTATATATTTTACAAAACTGCTCCAGGCTAAATTTACCTAAATTTTGTTTTAAAATTTTTATTTGAGATCCAGCTCTTGATTAAAACAACTTCTTAAAAAACCCACTAATCACTATTGTAGACTTAAAAAAAAAAAAAAAAACAACAACACAGTAAGGTTACACTTTTAAAGACACTTAGCTGCTCCCCTGATGTGACCTATTCCATTAAGGTTGCTACATGGTTGAAGTTTCAGTGGGGGAGCATTTCAGGAATGGTGTCCATAATTATAACTACTCTTATCCCCAAGTAAAGCTTATCTGATCAAAATATTAAATTGGGGGAAGGCTCACTATTGCAATATTAGGCAGGAACTGGGGAATGTAGACTAGAGCAAGCTATTTTTGAGGGTAAAGCCACATCTGTCATGTGGCAATTTTTCTAAAGGCCAGTTGACCAGAGTTCAGGACTAGTGTTTTTTTTCCTATGAAAATCAAGGACCAGATTCGGAACCTAAATGACCAGAGATATTGAGCTATTCAGAAAGGGAAAAAGGAGGCCTACATAAGGTTTAGGAAACGGAGGATGGGTAGAGCTCTTGGAATACAAAGCTACCAGGAAAGCCCTCGAACAAGAAATTAGGGCTAAAAGGTGTATGAATTGTCTGTCTCTGGCAAACAGAATTAAGGGAAATCCCAAGGTGTCTTGTACATGAGCAAGAGGGTAGCTAGGACAGTCCTCCAGGACACTGTGGAACCAGAGGAAGTGGGTGAGATCCTCTTTGACATTTTGTCAGTATTCACCAAGGAGAAGGACCTGATGTGTTAATATCTGGAGCATGCTGATGAGCAGATAGGGGTTATGAAAAGCATCAAAGTAGACAAGTCCCTGAAGGAGGTAGGTGGGGAAATTCCTGGGCCCTTGTAAGAAATCTTGTATCCACATACAAGAGTGGTCCCAGAAGACTGGAATAGCTGACCACCTTCCTGTTTAAGGGCAGTAGAGATAATCTTGGAAGTTGCAGGCTAGTGAGCCTAGAGTCAGTAGTAAGGAAATTTATTGGAGAAGATCCTTTCAGGGATAGGATTTACTTGCATTTGGGAAAATATGGACTTCTTTAGTAATAGGTCACAGGCTTTGTGTGAGGAAGGTCGTGTCTCAAACTTCATCTTGAAGTGACGAAGATGATTGAGGGGAGGGTGGCAGATGTTTAGTGGACTTTAGCAAGGCCTTTGAAAGGTCCCTTCTGGCAGGCTGATGCAAAAGGTGATTTACAAAAACATAAGGGAGGTGTGGATGGTGAGGAGGCTGCCAGAGGATACAGCAGGATTATAGATAGGCTGGAGACCTAGGCAGAGAAATGACAGAGCTCAATCCAGGCAAGTGAGGTGATGCATTTTTTTGGAGCTCTAATGCAGGAGGGAAGTATACAGTAAATGGTAGAACCCTTAGCACCAACATCGAGGGATCTAGGTGTAGAGAACTGTGGTTCTAAGTGGCAGCACAAGTGGATAAGGTGGCCAAGATGTATGGCATGCTAGCTGTCATCAGTCAGGGCATGGACTGTAAAAATTGGCAAGCCATATTCTAGCTGTATAGAATTTTAGGCCACACTTCGTTCTGGTTGCCACAGTATTCTACAAAGGATGTAGAGGGTACAGAAACTGTTTACTGGGATGTTGCCTGGTTTGGAGGGTATTAGCTAGGAGGAAAGATCAGACAAACTTGGTTTGTTTTCACTAGTGTTAGAGGATGAGGGTTGAGATAATGTAAGTGGATAGAGTAGTTAACTGGCATCTTGCATGTATGAATAAGTAGGGAAAAGAAAGATATGGACCAAGTAGAGGCAAAAGGGCACTGTTTCTGCACAGGCTTGGTGAGCTGACGGGCTTGTTCCTGTGTTGTACTATTCTGTTCTTGTTAACTGCATGTGGTGTTTTGAGACTACACAGCCCTGCAGATGCATGGTTTGGTCTCCTAATTTTAAGAAACTGTCCTGGTATTGGAGGCATTTCAAGACATTCACTAGGTGGATTCCAAGGATGAAAGGGTTGACTTATCAAGAATCTCTAGAGGTTAGGCCTTAGAAGAATGAGAAGTGATCTTATTGAAACATGAAAGATTCTAAGGGGGCTTGACAGGGAAGATATTTCCAGTGGGGGGGAATCCTGAACTAGAGGGTATAATTACAGAATAACTATGAGCCAGGCAAGTAGAGGAATCCAAGAGGTAGTTCTAAAGGAGCCTCAGCCCTTGAGCTTGTCTAACAGGCTTGAGATTCTTGCTTCCTGTGAGGGTGGGGCTGTCAGGAGGATGCACATCCTCCCTAAGTAGAACTGTGGTACGAGAGTCATTCAAGTGGGGGAGAAAAAAATGCAGTTGTAACTAGGATGCTATAGTCAGGGGAATAGACACTTCTGTGGTCAGGATCAGAGTCCTGAAGGGTGCTGTTGCTTTTCTGGTGCCTGGGTTCAGGATATCTCCTCTGGGCTGCAGAGGAATATGGGAGGGGAAGATTTGTTGTGATCCACATGGGTTTTGATAGGTAGAAAGGGTTCTGATAAAGGAATGAGCAGCCAGGGTCTAAACTTTTAAAAAAACAGCAACAACCAACAAAGGTGGTTATCTCCAGATGACTACCTGAACTAATTAGCATGGTCTCAAGATTGGAGGTAGATGCATAGCTCAAAGATTAGTGTGGGGGGTGGAAAAACAGGTTCAAATTCATGGGATGTTCCCACCAGCACTAGGAAAAGAGGGAGCTGTTCCTATAAACAGGTTCCCTGTGAAATTGAGCTGGGACTAGTCTTAGATGAATCTCTCAAATGGGGCTCAAGTTTTGGGAGTTGCATGGAAGATTAGAACTTCAAAAGTAAAAAGTAAGATTGCTGGTTAGAGATAGGATGATCATTATTAGAAAACAAAAGGGACTGAATGTGTGAATGTTGTTCCAGGGAGCCATGAAAATATGTGGAAACATGATAGAACAAACTTAAAGGCTTTGTCTCTAATGTATAAAGTATTTGGAATAAGGTAGGCAAACAGGTGTAAAGCAGTCATAAGGACTTTAATTTCTCCTGAGCCTTCCCCACAACACTAACTCTCTAAAGTTTCCAGGATAATAGGACCATATGGAAAGGTTCAGGTAGCTAACTTCAGGCAAAGCGGATAAGGGGACAACTGAGAAGGGGTGCAGTCAACACAGGACTGAAGGTATTTTACTTAAATGCATGCAATAGATGAAACAAGGTGACTGAGTTTGTATGTTGAAACTGAAGCTGGCAGTTGTGATGTTTGTATCACAGATGTGGCTGCAAGGGGATCAGGGCTTGGAACTAAATATCCAAGGATGAGTCCTTTCAAAAGGACAGGCAGGCCAAGAGGACAGTGTTGCCTTGTTGGTTTAAAAAAAAAATCTATTTGGCAGGAAGCAGTGGTATTGGAAGGCATAGAATCTGTATAGTTGAGGAACCAAAGGGGAAAAGAACTCTAATGGAAGTTGTGTAGTAGTCAGGATGTGGGGCAAAAAATAAATCTGGGGATAAAGGTGCTATTGGAATAATCATGAGTGACTTCAATATGTAGGTGGACTGAGACAATGAAGTTGTAGCAGACTTCAAGAAAAGGAATTTGTGGAATGTCTACAAGGAGGTTGGTTTTTTCCATCTTAGTACTTTTTGTGCTGGAGCCCACCATGGAACAGGCAAATTGGGATTTTGTGACAACAGTTGCTGGAAATGCTTGGCAGGTCTAGCAGCATCTGAAGAAAAACAAAAACCCGTTCATGTTTTGGGTTCAATGTCCCCCTGGTTTAATGACCTCAGTCATTCATAAGATTTTGGAGTCTTATGAAGGAAGAGATTGTGTAGTACTTAGATGTGCACAAGAAAACAGGGCAAGTCAGTCTGGCTTTGTCAAAGGGAGGTCATGCCTGACAAATCTAGAAGTCTTTTGAGGAGGTAGCCAGCAAGCTAGATGAGCCAAGGAATGTGACTTATTTGGATTTCCATAAGGCCTTTGTTAGAAGTGCCACACAGGAGGCTAAGATCCCATGGTGTTAGGGGTGAGGTACTAGTGTCTTTAGAGGATTGGTTGACCTAGAGAAGGCAGTGTGGATAATGGGGCCCTTTTTACAAGAGGGTAGCCAATGATTAGTTGAGTTCTGTAGTTGTGGCTCCAATACATCCCTATTCAAATTAAGTGTGCCATCTGGATGAAAGAACTAAGGACACTATTGCTAAGTTTGCAGATGACCAAGATGAGTGGAGGGGACAGGTAATTTTGAGGTGGTTGGGAGGCTGCAGAAGGACTCTGACTAGAGAGTGGACAATGAAGTGGCAGATGGAATACAGTGTGGGGCAAGGAGAGCCTATGCACTTCAGTAAGAAAGAAGTGTAGACTACTTTCTAAACAAGGAAAGGATTCTGATCTGAAGCCCAAAAGAACATGCAGGTTCAATTGACCATTAGGAAGGCCAATGCAATGTTAGCATTCACTTCAAGAGGGCTAGAATACAGGAGCAGGGATGGATTGCTGAGGTTGTACAAGGGTCTGGTCAAACTGCATTTGAAATATTGTGAACAGTTGAGTCCAATTCCTGAGGAAGGATGTGTTGGCATTGCATATCCAGAAGATTACCAGAATGATCCTGAGAATAAAGGGCTTATAAAGTGTTGAGGACCCTGGATCTATTTATGGGGTTGAGAAAAATGAAGGGGGATGTAATTTGAAGCTTGTAGAATACTGAGGCCTAAATGGTGGATGTAGCAAAGACCTCTCCACTGGTAGGAGAGATTAGGACCCAAAGGTACAACCTCTGCAAGGAATCAAGATGAGGAACTTTTTGTTTATCAGCCATATGATTTTGTGGAACTCATTCCAGAGAAGACTGGAAGCCAAGTCAGTCTTTCTTTTTTAAACAATAGAGGCTTTTTTAAATTAGTAAGTCAAAAGTTGAGAAAACAGGAATGGGGTTGAGAAACCCATCAGCCATGATCAAATGGCAGAGCAGTCTTGCTGGGCCAGATGGTCTAATTTTGCTCCTATACCTTATGGTCTTACAGCCTGAATAAATGAATACTTAGCACAAATTCTTTTGTATTTCAGTTTTAACAAGGTGTAGAGCTGGATGAACACAGCAGGCCAAGCAGCATCAGAGGA
>NW_025972096.1:0-9950 GCF_021869965.1 Rhincodon typus
TCTCAGTCTTGTATCATTTTCCTATTGGAATTAGGCAACAATTTTAATTTTAAGACAGGGTGTACTGGAGGCTCGATCATAAAGTTGTACTCTAGGATGTCTGCCATAAAACAAGAGGTGAGAAAACTAAAAGGTCAAATAAGTTTTGCAAAATAAAATTTCTTAGTCAGCCAAAGCCAGACTTGTAGCAGATTTCCAAAACTGTCCATTTTACCATTAAAGGAAGACCAAGGCATAAAAGGGAGTAAAAAATGAATCCAAGGTTTAACCTGAAATCTGATCCCAGGTGTAAAAGCACACAATGCTTATCTACTTTGCTACTCAATTCTCTACTGCTCATGACAGAAATTATAAGTACAGCTGTGTAAAAATACAAGCTGATGCAATAGGAAATGGTGCACTAAGCTTGCAGCTGAGACACATTGTTTAGGCAAAATCATGGAAGCTTTTCTTGAAAGTACTCAATCGCAACGCAGGCATCTCAAAGTAGAAAATTGCTTCTTTATCGAATGTTGACATGTTTCAGCTAAGGGGAGTAAAAAATCGTAATAAAATTACAATAAAAATAATCACATTATTAATTGCCATTCTTCAGCCTGTAATCTGTCAGTCCCAAATCTACATTCTGTCAATAATCTATTGGGATAGTCTCAGGAGAGAAAGTCTTAATAACTGTAAATTCAAAACAATTCTGTGAAGATAAATGATTAAATGATTCATTCATTTTCAGTCCCCATCATGTTCTCTCCGATGGGATTAACTCTTTGAAATCTAGCAGCATCTATGAAGCTGCAAAAAATTTACAATCTTTTATTTTGCTCCATTTGTTCAAACAATATTAAGCCAAGTGCGAAGGTACTTAAATTGTAAATGTGTAAACCCAGTTCGTTATGCAGTTTTTCATTATTTGAGCACCCTGCTTTCTCTTTCCTGTGTGAAGGAATGGATATAAACTGAGGAGTCTTGCCGACTTATAATCTATATAAACGTTTCAGGTTTTTATGAATTGAGTTGAATTGAATTAGCTTTAATGTCACATGTACTGACGTGAGTACAGTGAAAAGTTTACAAGTCACCACTTACAGTGCCATCTTACATACCAAGGTACCTAGGTACAGAAATAAATCTACAAATTCTTAGGGAGAAAATGTAGAAAAGTAAAGAAATAACAGATCCAGCAATAAATTAGAGAAATAAGAATTCAGAATAACATTCCATCCAACGCAGACTGTAGCGAGCTTCACCTCAAGGACAGGAGTGCCAGGAGTCCAAGTCCATGCTGAGGCCAGGAGTTTGAGTTTATGCTGAGGCTGGGTGACCCCCCCCCCCGCCCCGGCTTTCACTCTGGATATCCCCAATGTCTCCCAAGGATGGGAGGTAAAAAGCAAAAAAAATGCAAAAAGAGAAACGGAAAAAGAAGAAATGGATGGAGCGGATAAGCACCGACTCAGGAGTCCTACTCCACTGCCATCTTGGAGATGTTTGGTGTAGAGTAATGAGATTAACTTCAGGAGGATTGTGTAATGCAGATGTAATGATGAATTTAGAGTCGCATGATTAAATAGCGTGAACTGGAAGGAAGCAGCAGCTTAAAATATTTTGGAGGGAATTGTGTAGAAATCAGGCTGTATATGAAGGGTCCCTGCAAAGTGTTTCATGGACTCTGGCAGGGAAATGAAATAAAGTGAAACTAATACTTGTCCACCATCCAGAAGGCACGAGTCAGGAGTGTGATGGAATATTCTCCACTTGCCTGGGCGAACGCAGCTCCAACAACACTCAATTTGAACCATCCAGGACACAGCAGCCAACTTGCTTAGTAACCCATCCACCACCTTCAATATTCAATCCCTTCACCGCAGATATACACTGGTGGTAGTGTGTACTGTCTATAGCAAACACTGTAGCAATTTATAATGGGTCCTTCAACAGTATGTTTCAAACCCAAGACCTCTACTTCCTGGAAGGATAAGGGCAGATACATGGGAACACCACCTCCTGCAGGTTTCCCTCCATATCATACACCATCCTGACTTGGAAATACATCAGCATTCTTTCACTGCTGCAGCATCAAAATCCTGGAACTCCCTTCCTAACAGCACAATCGGTACCCCAATATCCCAAGGACTGCAGTGGTTCAAGGTGGCAGCATATCACTAGCATTTCCAGGACAATTAGGGGTACACAATAATGCCAACTTGGTCAGTCATTTCCGCATCCCAAAAATGAACTTAAAGAACCCAAAACATGCAACAAGTGGTGGCAGCAGGAAAGCTATAAAGAGGCGTTGCAGTGAGCAACTGAAGTGAACATCATGGTCAAGAAGAAAATAAACATTTTTTCAAGGTGTTGTGTACTTCAAACATACAGCAGGAGGCTACAGAACAGACTCGATTGTCAGCAGTGAGCACCAACTAAAGCTGTGTGCATTGGGACCAGCACAGTTGTAGTTAAAGGAAGAGTTCCAGAGCTCAGATGAGGTATAAAGGCTAATATGTCACTTGCATAAGTACTCTAGATGACCAGGTGCAGAAGTGGTAGATTCGGAAGAGGAAGTTTACAAGGTATTGAAGAGTTTCAGGATTAAATAAGAAAGGCCAGAAGAACAAGGCCAGCACATTGATGGCTTTACACTGTAGGAAACATCACTAATAAATATGGAATTGGGAATCTAGTGATAACTATAAATCCATTGCTGATTGATAGAAAAACCCATCTGGTTCACTAATGTCCTTTAGGGAAGGAAACTACCATCCTTACTTGGTCTGGCCTACATGTGACTCCAGACCCACAGCAATGTGGTTGACTCTCAACTGTCCCCTGGGGAACTGGGATGGGCAATAAATGTTGCCAAAAAGCGACACCCTTATCCCATGAATGAATAAACTTATTAATAAGACAGGACATGGAGGAAGGTACAGCACTGCCTGAAGATGTGCTTTCGATGTTTGATGCTTATTTCAGTGTCTGGAGAAGTGTAATGATCGAGTGGCTGAAGTTTAACACCGGAAGGCAGACTTCAGGTGAAAATATGGGATTATGCATAAATGATGTTTATCAGCTGTCAGAGAGTTGGGAAGGATTGGAGGCAGAATTAATCAGTGATTGGCTCATTGGCAGAAGTATCAGATGATGCCCTGTCAGCGCCTTTGCTAGCTAAACAGGATTGTCAATAGAGAAAGCAATGCAGAATTCTGGGTAAATGGAACTTTGAAGGCAGTTAATTTGTTTGCTCATTCGAGGGCACGATGGAAAAAATTGAGTGCGGTGATTCAGTTCATAGGCTGCATCAGAGAATCACAGAATTGCAGAAGGATGCCATTCAACAGGTAAGCATCAAGACTGAGTGCCGTTCCTCCATCCTTTCCCCTATAACCTTGCATATGTTTTCTATGTAAATAATCAGCTAGTGCACTCTTGAAGATCTCAATCGTTCATACTACCATCACACTTCCAGGTAATACGTTCCAGTCCCTAACTACTCACTGTGTGAAAAATCTTTTTCGCATTCACTCATGCTTCAAATCATTTTAAACCTGTGCTGTCTCCTTCTCAGTCCTTTTATGAGCGGGAAAAATTTCTCCTTGTCTACTTTGTCTAGATCTCTCAAGATTTTGTAAAATTCTATATGTCCTCTTAGCCTTTATCTCTCCAATGAAAATAGGCCTAACATTTTCAATCTATCTTCATAATTGAGCTATCTCATTCCTGGCATCATTCTTGTTAACCCTATCTGCACTTTTTCCAATACATTCACACTCTTCTTAAAGGCCCAGAACTATACATAATACACCATCAGGGGTATAACCAGTGTCTGGTTTAGATTCAGCATCATATCCCTGCTCTATGTTTCTCTTAATAAAGCTTTCAATACTGGTGCTTAATTAAACAGAAATGCCTTCTCAACCTACTCTGCCACCATTAATGGCGAATGTACATATACATCCAGGCCTGTCTGTTCTTGTGAACCATTTAGAGATTTACTTTTTTATTCTTTGCTGCCTTTCTATGTTCTTTCTCCCTAATGTATAACCTCACACTTCTCCACATTAAAATTCATCTGCCAATTATCTGTCTGCTTGTCTATGTCTTATTGAAGCTCTGTACTGTCTCCTTCACAGATTACAATGCTTTCAAGTTTCATATCATCAGTAGACTTGGAAACTGCCCCCTACATTCCAAATATCTAAATCGTTAATAATAATCAGAGAAAGCAAGGATTCCCGTGTCGACCCTTCAAAACTCTATTCAATATCAGAAAATCAATTTTGCATTCATATTGTTACTTGTACTGTCCTTTTATTTTACGAGCTGTAACTTTTCTCAAAAGTGTGTTGTGTGGCACTGTATCAAATGCCTTTGAAAATCCATGTATACCATTTCATCAGAACTTTCCTCATAGACCTTCTGTCATCTCTTCAAAGAACTCCAGCATGTTCGTTGAATATGATGCTCCCGGTGGAAATCCATGCTGCTTCTCCCTCATTAACACTCATTTGTCCATGTGAATGTTAATTCTATACCATATTTTTGTTTCTGAAGGTTTCTCCACAACCAAACTTTTGTCTTGACACCTTGTCAAATCTAAGTACCAACAGCTTATCCAATAACCTCTCCTTATCAATTCTGAATTCTTCCAGAGACTAAGTTGCCCCTCTGTCTCCAGAGCCTGTGTAATAGCTGCTTCCTTGGTAAATACAGATACAAAAGATTCAGCAAGCCCCTTGTCTCCAAATGTAAATCTCTGTTCTGGTCCCTATGCAGCTATACTGCTCCACTTACTAACCTTTTACTAGTTATATTCCGATAGAAGAATTTGGGGTTCCTGTTTATATTAACTGCTGGTCTTTTCCATAACATCTCTTTGCTTCTTTTATTTGTTTTCTCAACTCTCTTCTGGATATTCAGTTTGGTTCTCAATTGTATTTCCTACCTGATATCTATCATCAGCACACTTTCTTCTTTACCTTAACCTTTATATCCTTTTCCATTCCAGAAGCTCTGGGTTTGTGTGTTTTACCTTTTTGTGATGATATATCTTGACTATATTTGGACATTCTCTTCTTTGAAGGTAGCCCTTTGTTTAGCTACAGGTTATCCTGCCAACCTTTGGCTCATGATCTATCTTACCCAGATACATTCTTGCCACATTGAAGTTAGCTCTTTCCTAGTTATATGGTTGTTATTCCAGATTGTCCCTTTCCATTGTCATCTTAAACCTTATTATACAATACCTACTGTTCCTAAACATTCTCCTGTTGACACTTGATAACAATTGATCCACCTCTTTGCAAAGGAACTCAGTCCTAGTTTTATTCAGATGTAACCCATCCAGCTTTTACAGGTACCATCAACTCCAGGTAGATGGTCCAGAAATGTGAAGTTCTTTCTCCTGCATCTAGCCAAACATTCATCTGTCTTTTCATCCTACTTCTGGACTCACTTGCATGTGGTACTAAGAGTAACCAGAGATCACTAATTTTGAGGGCCTGCTGGCAAAATTTCTACCTACCTACTGAATTCTGACGACAGGACCACATCCTCTTTCCAAAGACTATTGTTTATAATAACCTGCCTCAGAATAATTTCCCACTGCTGCTCTGTGATTTCCTTGATCTTGGTACCAGGGTGACAACATACTATCCTGGAGTCATGTCTATGGACTCAGGAATGCCTGACTGTTCCCTTAACTAATGAATCCCCTTTCAATACTGCTGTTCCAATTTTCCTCCTTCCACCCATGGTACCACAGGCTGGAATCTTGCTGGACTCCTCTGCAGAAGAATCACCCTCTGTAAGGGAAAAAAAGTTGCAACAAAACCACAGCTGACCATTAGGAGAGAAACACCAATTGCTGTTTTGAGGACTTCTCAATGGGCAAGCCACACAGACAGTAAGACAGCGCAGAAGGGGCAGCACAATGCCAGAACTGTGGAGAAGTAGATCATTTTAAAATTGCATGGTGGTTCAGAATATAAAGAAAGATTAAATAAAAGAATAAATCCTCCAAACAACAAGACATTCAAAGGGTGGAAACATTAGAAGGCCAGAAAGGGATCATTTTGA
Organism: Rhincodon typus; assembly: GCF_021869965.1. Classification (NCBI taxonomy): domain Eukaryota; kingdom Metazoa; phylum Chordata; class Chondrichthyes; order Orectolobiformes; family Rhincodontidae; genus Rhincodon; species Rhincodon typus. The sequence continues at coordinate 6,067 of NW_025972096.1, forward strand.
GCTAAATCATTGAGTTTGAAAAGAAATATTGCAGGAGTGTCAGTGTGAAAGTTATTGGACACCCCACAGATTTTTAAGATACATACAGGAGCTAGCACTGTCATCTTGTCAGGTTATCTTAAATCCCTGAAACAGACCACGTTGCAGCATCATCAAAGACATTCCAAGGTTGTGGAAGAATATTATTGAACGTAAAAGGTAATTCACAGTAAACTTTAGGAAAAACAATCTCATTCAGGATCAAGAATGTTCTCTACTAAACAGGACAATGTGTGCTTTAAGCTGAAGTTAATCTATAAAGTTGATGAGATTACAGAAGTAGACTGTTACACCTCACTGGGATAATGTACTAGAAATCAAACCCTGATATTCTTAGAGTCATCAAAAAAGTTATAAAAACTTTATCAAAGTATGCCCCCAAGTTACCTGTTGGATAAATTTGCGTTAACAAAAGAAAAGGACTAGGTTTCCGTATTTAATAATAATGACTGTTTATTACAAATAAGTAGATTTTAACCACAGAGTAAGTAATTATCAACTGTTAGAATGACATAGAATCACTACAGTGCCGAAGCAGGCCATTCGGCACATCGAGTCAATATTGCTCCTCCAAAAAGCATTTCACCCAGACCTGCTCTATCCCTGTAATTTCCATGGCTAATCCACCAAGCCTGCACATCCCTGCACATTATGGGCAATTCAGGATGGCCAATCTACCTAACCTGCATGTCTTTGGACGGTGGGAGGGAACCACAGCACCCAGAGGAAACCCTTGCAGACATGGGGAGAACATGTAAATTCCACACACACAGTTGCCCGTGGCTAGAGTCAAACCTAGGTCCCTGGTGCTGTGAGGCAGCAGTGCTAACCACCGAGCCAATGTGCCACCCACACCTACTAGTTAAAACTCTAACCCCCTTCTAAACACCACCTACATACACATACAAGCAGACAAACAAAATTGGTGTTATGGGTGGAGGGAAAAACTGGGAAAGCAGTGTCAAAGTCGAAGGTGTTTAGTCCTAATTGAAGTCAAAGGAGACACCCTTCAGGTTAGGGGTTCTGGCACACTAAAGCAAGGGCAGCATCTGAGAACAGTCAGATGTGTATAATAACATCTCTGAGTGGGTTGATTAGAAAATATCTGTAAGTGTGGAGACAATTGTATATTGGAGCTCATGGGTTGCCACAGGAAGGGTGTTCATTGACAGTCACATAATGAGGTGGAACTTGAACCTGTGCTTTCTGGCTCAGATGATAGGGACTCTATCACTGTGTCACAAGAGCCATCTCTCTCTCCCTCCCTTAAATATTGAGTTGCCTCACTTCACAGTTATTATCTCCTCTGCATCCCAGAATGCTGCCTCCAATTCCCAAAACTGAAGTCCTCAACTTCCTACCACAGCTGTGAACCCCAATAACCACTGTTGACTTTCCTTAAGCTGACCATAGCCCACCCCATTTGATTGATGAGTGTCCAAAACCCTGACTGATGCCTGTGCAGCTCCCCCTACTGGCAAATCCCCAAACTGGCTGCACTGAACCTTCAGGACTGACCATGACCCCCTCCCCAACTGTAGTGATACAGACCCCCGGAGCCTGGATGTTCCCAGCAGCTTACTTTGTCTGGCAGAAAGCAGAGAGTGGGGATAAAAGGGTCTTTCTCCGGATGGTAGCCAGTGACAAGTGGTGTTCCGCAAGGGTCAATGTTGGGACCACAGCTTTTCACTTTATACATTAATGATCTAGATGATGGAACTGGGGGCATTCTGGCTAAGTTTGCAGACATTGCAAAGATAGGTGGAGGGACAGGTAGTATTGAGGAGGTGGGGAGGCTGCAGAAGGATTTGGACAGGTTAGGAGAGTGGGCAAAGAAGTGGCAGATGGAGTACAACGTGGGAAAGTGCAAGGTCATGCACTTTGGTAAGACGAATAAAAGCATAGACTATTTTCTAAATGGGGAGAAAATTCAGAAGACTGAAATGCAAGACACTTGTGAGTTCTAGTCCAGGATTCTCTCAAGGTAAACTTGCTGGTTGAGTCAGTAGTCAGGAAGGCAAATGCAATGTTGGCATTTATTTTGAGAGGACTTGAATATAAAAGCAGGGATGTACTACTGGGGCTTTATAAGGCTTTGGTCAGACAACATTTGGAGTATTGTGTGCAGTTTTGGGCCCCATGTCTCAGGAAGGATGTACTGGCCCTGGAGTGGGTTCAGAGGAGGTTCACGAGAATGGTCCCAGGAATGAAAAGCTTAACGTATGAGGGATGAGGGGGTATCTAATTGAAACTTACAAAATACTGAATGGCCTGGACAGAGCAGATGTTGGGAAAATGCTTCCATTGCTAGGGGAGACCAGGACCCAAGGGCACAGCCTTAGAGTAAAGGGAAGACCTTTTAGAACAGAGATAAGGAGAAACTTCTTCAGCCAGAGAGTAGTGAATCTATGGAATTTACTGCCACAGAAGGCTGTGGAGGCCAGGTCATTGAGTACATTTAAGACTGAGATAGATAGGTTCTTGATTATCAAGGGGATCAAAGGTTATGGGGAGAAAGCGGGAGAATGGGGTTGAGGAACTTATCAGCCATGATTGAATGGCCTAATTTCTGCTCCTATATTTTATGGTCTTATGGTCTTACTGACGATGTTCAAGCCCTCAGACTTATATCAGATATTGCCTTTGCCCTACTGTGCCAGATTCCCTAACCTGAAGGGTGTCTCCCTTGACTTCAGTTAGGTCTAAACCCCTTTGATTGGTGGGCACTAAAGCATGATGGCTAGCATCATTAAGTTGTAGGCCTAGGGCTCAGTGGGCAATGTTAGGAGATGACATTGTAATTCAAAGTGGTATGTGGGAGAATGTGGAAGCCCAGTAGAGCTGGGCTTGACAAGGAGTGCAAGGAAGAAAGGAACACAGAGGTTTGAAGGGGGAGTTATCAGGCTGAGCAGTGACCACTGTGTGGCCTTCCACACTCAAATGCACTGGGCAAAAAAATGGCTGTGATCGCACCCAGAGTGGATGGAGTGTAGTGGTTGTTTCTGTCTGAACCCACAAGCTCTATTTATGACCAATGTGAGAGTCTTCGAGGGGCAATTTCATTAACAGGCGTTTTCATAGAACAGGTTGAAGTCATCTGTAAGCATAATGCCCTGCATGGGAAATGTATTCAGTGTCCAACTGTGTCAGATATAACACCTGGCCACAAGGAGTTGTGACTACATCATTGGTCACTACAGATTGATCATAGTCACCTCTGTGAAGCAGCCCGTGCAATAGACTTTGCCAATATAGGTGACTTCCCCTGACTGGAGGGGATTATAGAGTCTACACATGTCATATCGAGAAGCCTACTTCATGAAGCTTTACAACCATCAAGGAAAGGAACTCTCACTGAAAGAAGGAGTGCAGAATGTGCTGGACCTCTGAAATGAGAACAAACCCAGGTCAGACCTCTCTGTCTCCATATCGGGCAACCACCTAGAAACCGATATTCATTTCAAGCCCACCGACTCCCACAGCTACCTAGAATACTCCTCCTCCCACCCACCTTCCTGCAAAAATGCTATCCCCTATTCCCAATTCCTTCGCCTCCGCCGCATCTGCTCCCAGGATGAGGCATTCCACTCCCGTACATCTCAGTTGTCCTCGTTTTTCAAGGACCGTAACTTCCCCTCCTCGGTGGTCGAGAACGCCCTCAACCGTGTCTCCCACATCTCCCGCACCTCATCCCTCACACCCCGTCCACGCAATAAAAACCAAAAAAGAATCCCCCTCGTCCTCACGTACCACCCCACCAACCTCCGGATCCAACGCATCATCCTCCGACACTTCCGCCATCTGCAATCCGACCCCACCACCAAAGACATCTTTCCCTCCCCACC